>NC_057801.1:329737126-329739847 GCF_018294505.1 Triticum aestivum
CCAACCGCCGCCGCCGCCCGTTGACCCGCCGCCACCGCCATTGACCCGCCGGAGGTAGACCCCGTCGCCACCGCGGTTTTCGAGAGAAAACCGTCAGTTTTTTTAGGATTTTCTCGATGATTGCTAAGCCCATGACGGAGTTGTTAAAGAAGGATACCAAGTTTAAATGGACTGAGGAATGTTAGGCCGGTTTCCAGGAGTTGAAGAAACGTTTGGTTACATCACTAGTGTTGATTTTGCCAGACCAGTGCAAGGATTACGAGGTGTATTGCGACGCTTCACGTCGAGGACTTGGAGCAGTGCTTATACAAGAGGGAAGAGTTGTTTCATATGCCTCGTGATAGCTTAAGCCCCATGAGTTGAATCATGCTACACATGATTTGGAGTTAGCAGCAGTAGTGCATGCCTTGAAGACATGGGGTCATTTTCTCATCGGAAACCATTGTGAGGTGTACACGAATCACAAGAGTTTGAAGTACATCTTCACACAGAAGGAGTTGAATCTCAGGCAAAGGAGATGGTTGGAGCTCATCAAAGATTATGATATGAGATTGCATTATCACCCCAGAAAGGCTAATGTAGTAGCTGATTCATTGAGCCGCAAGAGCCATGCAACACACTCTTGACCAGCGAGTTACCAATGGAGTTAGCCGAGGATCTTCGTGAACTATGTTTGGAGATAGTTCCAAGAGGATATGTTCCAGCATTGGAGATTCAGTTGACCTTGATGGATAAGATCAGGGAAGCTCAGAAGACTGACAAAGAGATTGATGAAATAAAGGAGAGGATGAGTAAAGGAAAAGCTAAGCGATTTCGTGAGGATGAGCACGATACTTTATGGTTTGAAGACCCTGTTTACGTGCCCAATGACCCGGAGATCAGGAAGTTGATTCTGCAAGAGGACCATGATTCACCATACTCGATTCACCCAGGAAATACCAAGATGTATCTGGATTTGAAGGACACTTTCTGGTGGACTGGAATGAAGAAGGATATTGCGGAGTATGTAGCAGTTTGTGATGTATGTCAGAGAGTGAAGGCAGAGCATCAGAAGCCAGAAGGATTGCTACAACCATTGCCGATACCCGAATGGAAGTGGGATAAGCTAGGCATGGATTTTTATCACAGGATTGCCCAGGATTCGTTCGGGCTATGACTCGATATGGGTTGTAGTTGATCGTTTGACGAAGGTAGCTCATTTCATCCCAGTGACGACCACTTACACCAGTGCTAAGTTGGCAAAGATATACATGACCAAGATCGTATGTATGCATGGAGTTCCGAGGAGCATTGTATCAGATAGAGGAACCCAATTTAGCTCAAAGTTCTGGAGTCAGTTACATGAAACTTGGGGTACCAGGCTAGAGTTCAGTACAACCTTTCATCCGCAAATAGATGGATAGACCTAGAGAGTAAATCAGATTCTGGAGGACATGCTGAGAGCTTGTGCGCTAGATTATGGATCTAGTTGGGATGAGAATTTGCCGTATGCAGAGTTTTCTTACAACAACAGTTATCAATCCAGTTTGAAGATGGCCCCTTTCAATGCCTTGTGCGGAAGGAGGTGCAGGACTCCATTGTTGTGGGATGAAGTTGGAGACCGCCAGTTGTTTGGACCAGATTTGATTAAGGAGTCTGAACAGAAGGTGAAGTTGATTTGCGATAGGCTCAAGGTAGCCCAGTCCAGGCAGAAGAGCTATGCAGATTCTAAACGTAAGGAGACACTTTACGAAGTCGTAGACATAGTTTATCTTCGCGTATCTCCACTTCGAGAAGTTAAGCGCTTTGGAGTTAAGGGAAAGTTAGTGCCATGTTTTGTGGGACCCTACAAAGTTTTGGAGCGTATGGGAGAAGTTGCTTACAAATTGCAATTGCCCGAAGGATTGTCAGGAATTCATAATGTGTTCCACGTTTCCCAGTTGAAGAAGTGCCACGCAGAGATGGCTGATATACCGCTGAGAGATACAGTGCCGCTGGAAGCGATTCAGTTGGATAATGATTTGACCTACGAGGAGAAGCCAGTTAAGATTCTCGAGTGTGCCAGCCGAGTCACCCGCAACAAGGTTATCAAGTTGTGCAAAGTTCAGTGGAGCCACCATACCGAGGATGAAGCCACCTAGGAGCGACAGGGAGATCTGTTGAAGGACCACCCTCACCTATTTTCTAGTCAACCCAAATCTCGAGGGCGAGATTCATCTTAAGGGAGGTAGGTTTGTAACATCCCAAATTTTCAATTTGGAATGTTATACATAGATCATCAATTGCATATCATTTTTATTGCATTTTGGCTCGATCCTAGAAATTCTAGTAACTCAAGGACCCACGGAGAGAGTTGGGGATTTCGTTATTTTCATATTTGAGTTTTCTCAAATTTTGAAAATGGGATCATTTGATTTTATTTATTTTATCTTCAATTATTTCTATTATAAAAATAAGAGGGAGGGAATAAAATGACTTTCCCAAAATAAAGAAATATTGAGGATTTGATAATAAAATCAAATAAGATTTTATTTTGGAGTTTATTGCTATTTTATTTGAATTTAGGAAAAACACGCGTTTTTCAAAATTGCATTTAGGCCCCAAATAAATCTTCATCTTGTCCGGCTTGATTTTAGAAGTCGGGGAAAATTTATTTTGGGATTTTTTGAGTCCGTTTAGTATTTCTTTTATTTATTTTTCCGCACGTGTGTTTAAAAAAAAACGAAACCAACTCCGGGCCGT
>NC_057801.1:329740122-329816807 GCF_018294505.1 Triticum aestivum
GTTCTACCGCCGCCGCCGAACCCCGCCGCCGCCGGAGCCGACCGCCGCTGCCGCCCATTGACCCGCTGCCGCCGCCGTTGAACCGCCGGAGGTAGACCCCGTCGCCGCCGCGGTTTTCGAGAGAAAACCGTCGGTTTTTTAGGAACCAGGTTTATTTTTTATATATAGATCGGTTTATTTTTTTGGTTTAGTTATTTAACGAACGCCCGTTCGTTCGTTCGTTTTAATGAACGGGTTTCTTCATTTAGCTACAGACAGCGAACATTCGCTCGTTAGCCTGTTCGTCCGTTTTTTCTTTTTCTCAGATTTTCCGCGATTATTTCTCATCGCTATTTCTGATTCGATTTTCGTTTTAGTATAACTTTTTGCTCGTTTATCAGAATCAGGCGATTCAAGCGCCTTGAGTTTCGTCTTGAAACCCTCTTTCCGTTTAACCTACGCAAAAAAGTTTTTGCTATTGTAAAATTTGACTTAGGTCCAGATTAGTAAACGAAGCTTGTTTATTTCGCCGTTTGATTTTCGTTGCTTCGTTTGATTTGATTCTTTTTGCAAACTGGAGTTCTTCAGTTGAACTTTCTGGTTAGATCTCTTATTTGAGTTTTACATGTGCATTAGATGAGTGCTTATTGTATGCTTGTTTGTTTGCGATAGAGTACCCAGAGTGCGTCGCTTGCTACTTTGAATCTCTAGGTTTCACGGATCATTAGCAAGGCAACTAACACTTTGATCATACCTCTTTATTACCCAATTTTATTGCATTAGATCAATCCTCAAACAAATGCATGATTAGGATCTGATTAACATGCGGGTTCTGGGATGTAGATGAGGTAGTACCTATTACTTGTTTCATTATCAAACCTTTGGGGGTTACTTCTACGTTTGCTTATGTTGCTATGCTAGTAGACGTAGATTGGGTGAGTGTATTCATGACAGATGTGAGATTTTTATTTTAATGGTTTACTTAAGGTGGCAACTTAAACTCACATCTGGGAGGATTGAGTCACCTGGGGAACCCAGTGTTGCCTGTATTTTTGGAAATCCCGGGGTACCGTGTGATTCTCCTATGGACCGCCACCCAGGCTCAAAGGGATCATGAGATAATTCATGCTAAAAACTTCCGTGTGCAGCCACAAGCTATTATGGGCTCTACCATAGTTGATTAAGATGTGTGAACTCTTGAAGAGCTAGACTAGCAGATGTGGGGGAAAGTAGGTGTAACTGTCTACCTAGAGTAGGGAGTTTATGCTTCTGAAAGACTGTGTCTGGGTCATCCATTTCTCAAACACTCTGTAGTGCGAGAAATCCAACGAAGGAGGTCGAGTCTTGTGGGTAAAAGTGTCCAAACCTCCACAGAGTGTATAAACTAATCATGGTTAGCCATGTCCCGGGTTATGGACATTTTGAGTATCTAGTATCTGGATTATCATGTAAATCTCATCATGTTACTTTAAATTAATTCTGTTGGGTTAATGATGATGCTTAATTGGGATTGAGTTGGAGTACCCTTCTCAATGTTCAACAACCACCATGATAGTTGAATAAAATTTATTCCCTTGTCGTAGGGAAAAATTGGCTTTACGCAAAACTGTAACCATAGAGCTTTTGTGACACTCCAAAAATTTTGATTTGGTTTTTAGCAAATCCTTTGTTTGATTTGAAGGAGGCTATTTAAAATCTTTCAAACAAAAAGACTCTTCTTCTCAAAATTTTCTCTTATGACATATATTTTATTTTTGGGTCATCCTCAACCTTGATGTTTGGTATTGAAGGATTTTCATTTGGTGTTGACTCATCACAATTTATTTTTGAAAATTTTCAATTAAAAAGAAATCCTATTGGTTTTTGATTTATCCTTTTTATTCAAACCATTCCCTTTTACCGTGCCTCATGTTAAAAATTTCTTCCAAAACCCCTCCCTCCACTTTGGGTCAAGTCAAATATCCAATCCCAGCAAGTTCAACCTATTTTTGATTTTTTTATTCCATTTATTTGTCCCCAAAACTATTTCTGTTTTTTATTTTGGACCTAGGTAATTTACAAAGGAAGTTCTTGATTCCTTTTGAGTTTTGAACCCAAAACAACTCCTCTGACTAGTCCTTAGCACCCCCAACCTAGATCCATCAAGATCCACTCTTCCACAATTCAAAATTTTCAAGTTTTGCTCACTGCTTGGACCAGATTTGTCATTTTTAGTGAAACTCAATATTTTTCTGCTCCAAAAATTCTGGGATAAATCAGAGAGCCCCCAGGTGCATTGAGAGGTCACCTCACCAAAGATCAGCTCCAGAAAATTTCTCCACATGCAAAAATCATTTCATTGAGCACCTGGCATGCACTGTTGCTGTTCAAATTCACAAAATTCAGTTTTTCAGTGTACGGTTTAGTCGACAACGTCGTTTTCTTGAGAGCACGGCGTCGATCTCGCCAGTAACTGCAGTGGCGCCTTGCTCCCTGTTCCCCCTCCTTATCCAGAGCACCGCACGATCATTTGGACGGGCACCAGCATCGGTGGTGACGTGTCTCGCCGACACCGGCAGCTTTTGCGGTGGCAGAGCCACCCGTGGCGGCCAACAGGGACAAGCACCACCTTTCGGCGCCGTCCAGCACCGCCCAAGCCACCCGAAGCCTCCGCGTGGCTGTCTGCTTGCCTGTGCACGTTGCGGCACCGTCGCCATGGCCTGAGCAGCGCAGAGCGTGCTCTCTGCTGCCGACGAGCTCCGTGAGCCGTTCCGTCGTAAACGTGGAGTGCCACCCAAGGCAGGCCAAACTTAGCACTTGAACGGAACTAGTAGACCATCGCGATGATGCCTAGCCCCCTAAACCACCTGACCGACCACTGCCTTGCCGTAATCATCACCGGAGTTATCCCGTTCACGGCCACCGCCTCGGACCAGGTATAAAAGGAGCCCTCGAGCTCGTTCTCGACTCCGCACCACTCCTCCACCTCACCAGAGCCCCGCCTAGCCACTAGGAGGACCCCGAGGAGGTCTCCTTCCCCGACTCTAGCCGCCCCGATCCACCTCGGGCTCCGGCTTGATTCACTCAGGTGAGACCATCCCCGCCTCCCAGATCGTGCCAGTCGCCTCCTACTCCACCCAGTGCTCTAAATCGTGCCCCAATTCCTCCTTCGCAGCTCTCCCCGGCGAGATCCACCAACACCCGAACCACCGCCCGCCGGAGTTGGGGCCGCCGTCGACGTGCTGCTCGCCGACGACCAAGTCCACCACCCACAGGTGCGGAAGGACCCAAGGAACCCGTAGGTACCCTCCTTTCTCCCTACCTCGCCGTGGATCGCCGCCGGTGACCACCGCAGCCTTCGGGCGCCGGTGACTCTGTTTCACCGTTTAAACCTGACGGGTGGGACCCCCTCTGTCAGCTTTTTCTTTTTTTGAACCGTTTTCTGAAAACGCCTTCGGGCAAATACGCTTTCTAACTGAAACGTTTTTCTGTCTTTTTCTGTTCTACCCCCTGGAAACTTTTTGTTTCATTACAGATAAATCCTTGGGCTAAAACTTTAATAACTTTTAAACAGGAAATGATTTTTGATTGATTCTTTTTCTGTCATCTTTATTTTTCTGTCTAGTTTTTATCATATTTATTTGAAAAATATTTGGAACACTTTTTGTGCACACACGGTATTTACGTTAGAACGTATTTTCTTTATACCGTAGATACCAGAGGAGGTGGCGGAACCGCGAACTTCACCGAGCTAGACTTCGACTACTCCGAACCAGGCAAGCATGTTTGAACCTTTGATATGATGAGTGTTTTGCATGTTTGCTTGAGTAGTTATTTCATGGCATGTTTATATGAATAGCAGTAAGTGTTATATTACATGCAAAGCTAATACAAGTGAGCTTCAAAACTTGATGAGTTATTTGATGTGAGTTTACATGATCATGTGGTGACATGAAAGGTGGTAAGATGGTATTGTTGGAGCATGCCAGTCTTATGCCAAACCATTTAACTCCAGTGTTAACGTGGATCAAGTCACGTTACCATCTTTTCCTTTTTGTGCTACCACATGTTTTCTGCAAAGAATATGGTTTAGTAAGTTGCAAACCTCCTTCCTCGTACACACCAACTAGAGGGGCCATGATGAGGGTTCCATGGCCCTGGAATAAAGCCAGTCATCTAGTCAGGGGGCATGGGTGTATCCGATTGGGACCGAGAGGGGGGCACCCCTTAGAGAGCGCGATATAAATTTGATCCCATGCTACTCGAGGTTGTGGCCTCCCCGTCTCAAAGTTTTTTCTTGAACGTTGCCTAGGGTGATTCCGGGCATCGGGATGTGGAATGGGTGTGTACTGGTTAGATGTGTTTCTTCTGAAATACCGTAAACGGGACTAGTCCTTCGTGACTACTGAAACCCGTTGGCTGTGGTTAAATAGTACAAACTCTGCAGAGTCAAAATCATTCGAGTAACCGTATCTATGGTCAAGGACGGTGTTCAACTTTTCTTTGTCAGTCTCAGTGTCAGCCTCAGTGACAATCTTCGGTGAATAAACATGAGTGTTAAATTCGGCTGAATGATCACTCCTGTGGATGGACTAACCCATTTATTATTATGTACTGAGTATTTCCTTGGAGTGATTTAACTTCATGAATTTATTGAATACGACTAATGAAATATAAGCCCTTTCTGTGATGTCGCTCAGACGTCCGACTGTGGCACTCTTGTTATTTACTTTCGATATAAGCCCTTTTTGTGATGTCGCTCAGACGTCCGACTGTGGCAATCTTGTTATTTACTTTTGATATAAGCCCTTTATGTGATGTCGCTCAGACGTCCGACTGTGGCACTCTTGCTACTTACTTTCGATATAAGCCCTTTATGTGATGTCGCTCAGACGTCCGACTGTGGCATCATTGTTATTTATTTTCATTATAAGCCCTTTCCTAGATGTCGAGTAGACGTCCTACTATGGCACGTATTGTCATTTACATTTTAATGTAAGCCCTTTATGTGGCGTCGCTCAGACGCCCGACTGCAGCATGTCGATTTATTTTTACCTTTCGAGGCGTCGCTTAAGACACTCGGTCGGTTTTCAGTTATTTTATTGGGATTTCGGGAGGACTACCGCCTGACTTCCTTTTATTTTACCGTGCCATGCAAATTTATTATTTGAGTGTGCATTGCTAACTTCTCATGGTGCATCATGTTTGCATTTGTTATACCTTATGTTCGAACTGTCTTGCGAGTACATTCAAAGTACTCGCCTTGCTTGTTGATTTGGCCAGATGTTGACGAAGGCGATCTTATGGATGAAGAGTACGATAGCGAGTCCGACGCCTAGAGGAGTCCCAGTCAGTCCCGTGCGATCCTGGAATTGGTCACTTGTATCATTTACACTTCCGCTACCCGAATAAAATCATCGAGCCTCACTTCGACGCTTGATGAGCTGCAAGATTAGGAGCCATGCCACCCACTTCACTTTGACATATCTACAACCACTTTTATTAGGAGTCAGTAGTATGCCACCACACCCTTGTGTCATATCCACCCTTATGTATAATATTGGCGTGCTTGTAATAAATTGTTGAGCAATCTCAGCTCAACCCTGTATAATATTTAGTACTACTGGATTTCTGTATCAAGGATTTGTCTACCAGTAAGGAGGATTTTCCTATACTGGTCTATATAAAGGTCGGTTTCTCAATAAGCTTTTTATTGGAAAACCTGTCGTGACAAACTTGGTACCAGAGCCAGGCTGACTGTAGGAAGCCACTAGGTGCGATCGCTAATCGGTTATTAGCGTAATAAGTGCTATTTTAATATTTTGCAAATGTAGCAATTTTCTGTTAGTCATCATAAGTTTATGATTTGACTATTCGGAATTTTTGTCTACTTTTGTAGATGGCTGGCAACGACTGTGAGTCACAGGTGTTTGCCAATGTACCTGAGGGGTTCGTCAAGCTTCTCGTCTCCATCGTCAAAATCGTGATCGGGCCATCGACTCGTCCGGAGTTCACACTCTACTGGCACAAGATCAACGACAGTCTGTCCATGCACCAGGCCGCAGTGCAATTCAAGGGAGGACATGTTGAGTCACGCCACTTCTAGTTTGTGGGAAGGGCCATGCCTACGCAGAGGCATGCTATGCAGATGGCTTCCCGTGAGGCGATAGCTCGTCTTCGGGATGCTCTTCCTTCAATGAAGACTCGTCGCTACCGCTACCTCCCATGCCACGTGCCATACACATGTCACTATGTATTCGCTTGCCCTAGGGGGGAGAGAGAGATGAGGCTATTGAGATGTTAGTTGAGTACCTCAAGGCCCTCGAGGCAGCTTTTGATAACCTCGTGGACGACCTTGTGGCTGCTCGTATGGACGCCGTGCATAACTATTCCGCCAACAGGAGGGAGCTCCTTCACACAGCACCACCACTGACATACGTCTCGTCCTCAACATCCTATGCACCTGCCACCTTCGCCACTGCTCGTCGCCTGCCTACTACTGAAGAATTTGATCGAGTCATCGCTCCTACTCTAGTCAGAGCTGCACCACCTACCGCACCCGCACCAGCTCCATAGATTAGTGCTTCACGTCTGGAGCCTATTAGTGAGGAGGAGGTTGAGTCGCCAGCATCACTGGGTCTTACCCTCGGTAGGCCGAGGGAAATTCTCACCATCTCCGACTGAGTACGGCAAGCAGCCGCGCAATGCGTCAGCTTGTATGATATGTTTATATGTATATAGGTTGTGAGGAGTAG
This sequence comes from Triticum aestivum, assembly GCF_018294505.1. Taxonomy (NCBI): domain Eukaryota; kingdom Viridiplantae; phylum Streptophyta; class Magnoliopsida; order Poales; family Poaceae; genus Triticum; species Triticum aestivum. Next base: position 329,746,836 of record NC_057801.1, read on the forward strand.
TTTGTGTGCGCATCCTGTAGGAACTGGGAGAAGTGCACTAGCCTAAATAACATGTCAGGAATGTGTACGCACATCCTGAGTGATGTATTGTATAATTACGGCTTGCATGTAAGATATGTACTGAGCGGTCCTTATCCATGCGCAATCAAGTATTTTCTTGATAAATGTTGGAGTTCTTAATTTTTCCTCTTGCAAAATTATTTATTCTGCCACTCACCTCTTCTCATAAGTTTTACAAAAAATACCGCAGAGTGGAAAATACCTCGTCCTTGGACTCGTTCCATGCCAATTCCGCCGGAAGAAAATTATGGTACGTAGACAAGCAACAATTTCACACAGGGGCAGTCAAGTCAGCAAGGTAGTGAAGCAGCATTTTCTCAAGTATGCCGCCTTTATGAGCAAAGCCAGCAACAACATCAAGATATGATGAACCATGTCATCAATATGGGAAATCACCGTGGACCGTATCAGCAACAATCCAAATTGTCAAAACTACAAAAGACGCATGCCCCAACGTTCTTGCACACTGACAAACCTCTTGAGGCTGATGATTGGCTTCGAGACACTGAAAGAAAATTAATTATTGCACAATGTTCAGACCGTGAGAAGGTACTATATGCACCTCACTATCTCACTGGAGCAGCTGCATCATGTTGGGAAAATTTCCTACACATGCACCCCAATGAAAATGACATCACCTGGGAAGAATTTAAAGAAGGTTTTCGTGGGGCACACATTCCCAGAAGTATTATGAAGATCAAGAAGAGGGAGTTTGATGACCTCAAGCAGAGAACCATGACAGTGACTGAGTACAACAGTCAGTTTACTCTATTGTCTCGTTACGCCTACGAAGAGCATATGACTGGAAACAAGAGGATGGAAAAATTCCTGGACGGTCTGGCACCAGCGCTTAAATGCTAGCTGGTCGTACACACCTTCCCAGATTTCAAAACACTTGTGGACAAGGCTATTACATTGGAAAATGAGCGCCGTAGCCTAGAGGATTTTCGCAAGCGCAAAAGGGACCAGACTACTCTTGCTCACAACCATCGGAGCAAGACTGATTTTCAGAAAGGTGTGGCACACAAACCCACGACCAATGTTTCATGCCCAAACAAAAATTTCCATGCGAGGGACAAGGAGTTTACATATCGCCCAGGTATTACTTGCTACGCTTGTGGAGAAGAAGGACACTATGCCAAGCAGTGTCCCAAGCCAAGAAACTCTGCCCCCAAACCGAACAACGGTGGCAATAATTGAACGCCCAAGCGGGACAACTTCAACCCCAATAACAATCACAAGAAGGTTCACTTGAACCATGTGACCAAGGAGGAAGCACAGAATGCCCCGGATATCCTACTCGGTACGTTCCCTATCAACACAATACCTGCCACGGTTTTGTTTGATTTTGGAGCTTCTCACTCGTTCATTTCAAAGAAATTTGCTTTGCAAAATGATTTTTCGATGCTTCCCTTGGAAAAATCCATGATCATCAAGTCCCTTGGGATTAAGCAAGTTACTCAGAATTATTGCCAAGGTCTGGTTATTGAGCTTGAAGGACTAAAGTTTCATGCAAACCTCATCGTATTGGAAAATAAGGGACTGGATGTTATCCTAGGAATGGACTGTTTAACCACCAACAAAGGATTTATTGACTGCTTCAATCGGACTGTAATTCTTACCCATCATCGCAGGGAGACAATAAAGATTGCAGCTCAAGATAGACAAATATCACGGCAACCAAGGTTGAACAAGGTGGACATCTCAGAGTTAAGCAAAGTTCCAGTGGTGTGTGAGTTCCCCGACGTATTTCCCGAAGAGCTACCAGGCATGCCACCAGACCGGGAAATAGAGTTCATCATTGAGCTAGCACCTGGAACCACCCCCATTTACAAGAAGCCCTATAGAATGGCACCCTCCGAGTTGGTAGAATTAAAGAAGCAAATAAAAGAATTACTGGACAAAGGATTTATACGAGCCAGCTCCTCACCTTGGGGTTCACCAGTATTATTTGCCAAGAAAATGGATGGGACACTAAGATTATGTATAGACTATCGAGCACTCAACATGGTCACCATCAAAAACAAATATCCAATGCCATGGATAAATGACTTATTTGACCAGCTCGCACAAGCCAAGGTCTTCTCGAAAATTGATTTGAGGTCGGGGTATCATCAATTAAAAGTACGGACAGAAGATATTCCCAAGACAGCATTTACCTCCAGATACAGACTATATGAGTTTACAGTAATGCCGTTTGGACTGACCAACGCCCCCACATATTTTGTCCACCTCATGAACAAAGTATTTATGAAATTTATGGACAAATTTGTTGTGGTATTCGTTGACGATATTCTGGAATACTCCAAGACACCAGAAGAGCACGCTGAACATCTCAGGATTGTACTGGGGGAATTAAGGAAACATCAATTATACGCCAAGTTCAGCAAATGTGAATTTTGGTTAAGACATGTTGGGTTTCTAGGCCATGTACTAACCCAAGAAGGTGTTGCCATAGACCCGGAAAAGGTCAAGGCCTTACTTGGCTGGAAACCACCAGCCAGCGTAACGGATGTACGAAGTTTCTTGGGAATGGCAGGATATTACCGAAGGTTTATTGAAGGGTTCTCTACCATAGCAAAACCAATGACACAGTTACTCAAGAAGGATAAGAAGTTTGTATGGAGTGAAGCTTGCGAGAAAAGTTTCCAAGAACTCAAAAGGAAATTAACAATAGCACCAGTATTGGTTGTACCATACATACACAAAAGTTTTGAAGTGTATTGTGTCGCATCCCGAAAGGGCCTCGGATGCGTGTTAATGCAAGAAGGCAAAGTAGTCGCTTACGCTTCCAGGCAACTACGAAAGAATGAAGAGAATTATCCCACCCATGAATTGGAGTTGGCAGCAGTCATTCATGCACTCAAGGAGTGGAGACACATTTTGCTTGGGAATCATTGTGAAATATATACGGACCATAAAAGCCTCAAATTTATTTTCACACAACCAGAACTCAATTTGCGACAACGACGCTAGTTGGAATTAATGAAAGGTTATGATGTTGATGTCACAACCTGATTTTCATGCCACTACACTTAAGCTAACAATCATGATAAAATGTGGTTTGACAAAAACTTTTGAGTGTTTTGGACCTTTCCTTGATTGGTCTTTGTCTCCTGTTTGCAAGTGCTCTAAAAACAAAATAAATCCTCCAACTCTTATACTCCTTCTCCTTGATCCGAAAACCTTGCCCAATGAACACGCCATGTGTATAGGACATAAAAATAATTTCTTCCAAAAATAATTTGGCCAAATAGTATTTTAAAAAATTAGTTTTCCAAAAACCCCTAAATTGAGATTTGCACTGCAAGTACTTAGTTAAGGGCAGTAAAAATATTTCAAAAAAAATTATTTGACTCCTATTAGATATAGGACACCCATAAACCCCAAAAGTATAATTTTAAAACTTATTTTCTTATTTTATTTAAAGGCTATTTTTAAGGCCAGAAATGGTCTTTAATAGGTTTAAATTATTTTAAAGCTTCAAAAATATTTGAGAAAAATCAGAGAAACTCAGTGGGCACATATTTTCCATATATAAGAGTTTCGACACATGGTCATGTTCAAAATATTGGTCAAAACCCTCAAAAACCCTTCCTGGATATTTCAAGCTTTTGAAATATTTACAAAGGAAATATTATCTAAAAAATCCAAGAAAATTCTATCATGTCACATATGACATGTTTGATGATCTTGACAAGTATCATGTCATGGAGAATAGTATAACCCCAGGAAATCCCCTCAAAACCATTTTTGTCCATTTTGAAGTTTGAGAAACTCTACATTGCCAAACATGTCAAAATGTTCTCAAACCTTGTGAACATTCTCAAATGGTCTAATCATTCATCTAGACCCAATGGCACAAGTTGGAGAAAATGTTATATTGATCAAAGTTCGCCAAAAACCTTCCTGTCCAGAAACAAATTTGAACAACTCTACATTACCAACTTTCTCTCCTTGATTCCAACTTTTGTGAGCATGATCACATGACCAAATGAGGCCACCACACCAAGTGGTGCATCAAGGAGAAGTGATTTTGATCAACTAGATCTACACAAGTTCATTTCTGCCAATTTCTAGGGTTTACAAAAGTTGCATTGGCAACTTTGCCCAAATGAGCTCAAAATGGGTGGAAGGCCCTAATTATATGTGCCATTGCACCCTGTGGAGCCTCATGACAAATGGAAATCATCTTATTACCCAAACCAACATCAAACACCTTCTGGCAGAATCTCAAAATTCATGTTTTAACCCCTTCCACTAATCTCCAAGAGTTCTCCTTTTTACCACAGCCCCTCCTAGTCCCCCTCTACCTCTGGTGTGCTTCCCTTCCCGAGACGCAATGATGAAGGGGGGTAGGGATCCATTTTTCTTCTCTGGACAGCCACTTTTTCCTCCCTTTCTCATCTCTCTCTCACTCCTGGCAAGCCCCAGGGCATCAAATGCCTTTCCCACATTGTTTACTCCCCTGTGCAGCCATTAGACACAAGTGGGCGCGTGAGGACGTGAGGAAAAGCCATGGGTGCCGGCCATTTGCGCGCTCTGGAGCACGTCAGCGTGCTCCCGACCGTTGACGCCGTGTCCCCTGACCACCTCGAGCCTCCCCCTCGCGCCAGTCGATGTGCGTCGACGTCCGCAACGTGCCGCCGCGCTGGCCCCCTCCTTTACCCCTCTGTCTTGCCCATGCCGCGCGTGCCCAGAGCCGCCCGAGCCCGCCAATGCGTATGCGAGCTCGTGGCTCCGCCCGGAGCTCGCCCCGCTCCCTCTCTCTCATGCTGGCGCCCTAATACACCCTCACTAACGCCGCAGACAAGTCCTCGCCCTCTCTCCTGGCCTCCCGAGCCGTTGCCGCAGCCACCCGTGTGTCACGTCCACGGTGAGCCACGACCTCGCTATATAAGGCCTCCCGAGGCCTCTCTCTGGAACCCTTTCGCCCTCTCTCCCTCCCGTACATCACCCAGACCAATCCAACCCTCTCGCCGAGCCCTCCGTCGTTCCCCATGGCCGGAGCCGAGCCGCCAGACTCCGCCTAAATTCACGCCCACCACTCCTCCCCTCTAGACCACTCCAGCGCCCCCTAAACACCACCGCCAACTCGCCCCGCACTTCATTCACTCCTCCCCACGCCTGCCACGCAGTCCCAAACCTCGCCAACGGCCTCCTCCGCGGCCACCCAAGCCATCGCTGCTGCAGCCCTCCACGGCATGCGTGCAACACATGGATGGGTGCGGCGTGGCCTCTTGAGCACTCCGGTGGGCGGAGCGTCGCCGGAGACGCTCTGTAGGCCCGGCAATCGCCGGCGGGAGCCGCTCCTCCCCGCGGACGGAGCGCGCGCGGGAGGTTGAAGGCGACCTGCAGCTAGGCCCCGCGCGTTAGCGACCCAGTGTGCGGGCCCCGCCTTTTAAAGGGAGACGGGCCAGGCGAAATGCGCCTTCGATGTCGCCCCGTCGCCCGCATGGCCGAGCCGCTGGGCCGGCCCAGTGCGCTCGGCACTATATCTCGCCCTGTGCACGCTGTCGCCGCCTAGATCCAGCCCATTCAGGTAACAATCTTTCCCTTTTTCTTTTCTGTAAAACTTGTAAAATCTCCCAATAATTCAAATGAACTCCAAATTTGATGAATCAAATTTCTAGTAGTTTCTTAAATCATGCCTTACCACATGGTGCTATTGTCACATTTTTACAGAGGCATTTCCTTCACAAATATTTATCAAATCCTGTTTTTCCTATTTCTTTGATGAACTTTAGAAAATCACAGAGAGCTCAAAATTGATCCAAATGCCATGATTCAAATTCCTAGATGCTTCTAAGGTCATAACTTAGGTTATGAACATTTTTATTAGTACTTTCTGTACCCCACAAAATAATGAGCCATTTCTTCATGTTTGTCAACTTTGCAAATCCATAGAATATTCATTTGAACTCCAAATCCAGTGAAACCAACTCCTAGATGCTTCTAAAATCATGGTTTGCTAAATGGGTGTCTTTGCTCATTTTTCAAAAATATATTTCTGTACACTTCTTGCAAATCCATAAACCCCTTGATTCCATCATATTGAAATGTTCAGAGATGTCCATTGATCAAATCCTAATGAAACCACTTTGGTCATCCCTCATATGACTAGAGGTATCCTAGAAAAGTTCAACTCATATTTTTAGAGCACTTTTATTTCCTGCCTTGTTGTCTTGCTTATTATGGTTGCTTTTGACGATAGTTGACGAAGTAGACGAAATGCTCGGAGTTGGACCAGAGATATCTGAAGACCTCAAAGACTCTGTTGAAACAGGCAAGCAGCCCTTTGACCATGTTTACGAAACCCTTTTTATGCATGTCTTATAGCACCATATTGTTGTTGCAAAAGAATCATGATGAGGTGGTAACCACTTTAATGGTTTGCCACCGTACTTCCTCGTTGATACTTACATTGTGTATGACCCTACCTTCTTATGAGGGTTATGCCGGTGGGAGTAGATAGGATGCTAAAGTAGATGCTACGCAAAAAGGGACGGGTATATGCATGGTGAAGGAGACAAAGTATTTTCAAAAGACTTTTCGAAAACCCCATCGGGTGCCACTTATGCCCGGGGGAGATGATGAGTTAGGTAGCCACTTGATGACGAAGTGGTGTACCGAGGCAAGTGTGTGTTGTTTTCAAAACGGATTGGTGTAAGTTGCGACCGTTATTCCAACCTTACATGCGCAACCACTCTACCCTTATATGGGAAAGGGCATTATTGATTACCTAGACCGATACTAGCTTGGAGCCCGCATTACTAGTGACGGGAGAGTTGTTGGTGCACTCTCTCGGGACGGTGTCGTGCCAGGTAGGGCGGCTGAGGGAGTTCCGGACTAGGGGGTGTCCGGATAGCCGAACTATCATGATCGGCCGGACTCCAAGACTATGAAGATACAAGATTGAAGACTTCGTCCCGTGTCCGGATGGGACTTTCCTTGGCGTGGAAGGCAAGCTTGGCGATACGGATATGTAGATCTCCTAACATTGTAACCGACTTTGTGTGACCCTAGCCCTCTTCGGTCTCTATATAAACCGGATGGCTTTAGTCCATAGGACGAACAACAATCATACCATAGGCTAGCTTCTAGGGTTTAGCCTCCTTGATCTCGTGGTAGATCCACTCTTGTAACACACATCATCAATATTAATCAAGCAGGACGTAGGGTTTTACCTCCATCAAGAGGGCCCGAACCTGGGTAAAACATCGTGTCCCTTGTCTCCTGTTACCATCCGCCTAGACACACAGTTCGGGACCCCCTACCCGAGATCCGCCGGTTTTGACACCGACATTGGTGCTTTCATTGAGAGTTCCCCTGTGTCGTCACCGATAGGCTCGATGGCTTCTTCGACCATCATTAAAGACGTAGTCCAGGGTGAGACCTTTCTCCCCGGACAGATCTTCGTATTCGGCAGCTTTGCACTGCGGGCCAATTCGCTTGGCCGTCTGGAGCAGATCGAAAGGTACGCCCCTGGCCGTCAGGTCAGATTTGGAAGTTTGAACTTCATGGCTGACATCCGCTGGGACTTGATCTTCGATGGGTTCGGGCCACAGCCAAGCGCGCCGCATTGTCACGATGGGCATGATTTAGCTCTGCAGCCGGACAGTACCCTGGAGGCCGCACTCGAGTCCGCTCCGATCTTCAATTCGGAGCCGGCTGCGCAGATCGAGGATGGATGGTTAGACACCGCCTCAGGAGCTGCAACCTCTACGGCGATAGAGCCGAACACTGACCTTGTCCCTCATGAAGCTCGTGACTCCAAGGTGCCGGACTCCTTGCCGGACTCCGAACCTCCCGCGCCCCCTCCAATCGAATCCGGTTGGGCGCCAATCATGGATTTCACCACTGCGGACATCTTTCAACACTCACCTTTCGGCGACATCTTGAGTTCGCTAAAGTATCTCTCGCTATCAGGAGAGCCCTGGCCGGACTGCGGTCAGGACGGTTGGGATGCGGACGACGAAGAAATTCAAAGCCCACCCACCACCCACTTAATAGCCACTGTCGACGATCTAACCGACATGATAGACTACGACTCCGAAGACATCGACGGTATGGACGACGATGCCGGAGACGACCAAGAACCAGCACCTACCGGGCACTGGAAAGCCACCTCATCATATGACATATACATGGTGGATATCCCAAAGGATGGGAATGGCGAAGTAACAGCGGAGGATGACCCCTCCAAGAAACAGCCCAAGCGCCGGCGTCAGCGGCGCCGCTCTAAATCCCGCCATAGCAAGAATGAAGATTCCGGCACCGGAGATAATAATACACCGGACAGTGCCGAAGACAACCCACTCTAGCAAGATCCAGCGCAGGAGGACGAAGACGCCAGCCCTCATGAGAGAGCGGCAGAAGAAGAGGTAGAGGATTATATGCCTCCCTTGGGAGATGAGGCAAGCCTCGACGACGATGAATTCGTCGTGCCTGAGAATCCCGTCGAACAAGAGCGTTTTAAACGCAGGCTTATGGCCACGGCGAACAGCCTCAAGAAAAAGCAGCAACAGCTTAGAGCTGATCAAGATCTGCTAGCCAATAGATGGACTGAAGTCCTCGCGGCCGAAGAGCATGAGCTCGAACGCCCCTCCAAAAGCTACCCTAAATGCAAGCTGCTCCCCCGATTAGAGGAGGAAGCGTATGAACCCGCATCACCAGGAGACAATACGGCTGACCGACCACCCCGTGGTCACGACACAGAGGCCTCCAGGCCCTTCACTAGACCCGTACCCCGGCATCGCTCGAAAAGCACAAGGCCACAGGGGAACGCTCCGGACTTGCGAGATATATTGGAGGATAAGGCAAGACAATCAAGATCGATGTATGGATCGCGTGGGTGCCCCACGGTACGTGACGACAACCGTCGTGCCGGACAAAGTAAGTCCGGTCGGGCTGAACAAAAAAGACAAAGCTCTTTTGAGCTCCGTCGTGATATCGCCCAGTACAGAGGCGTCGCACACCCACTATGCTTCACAAATGAAGTAATGGATCATGAAATCCCTAAAGGGTTTAAACCCGTGAATATCAAATCTTACGATGGCACAACAGACCCCGCAGTTTGGATCGAAGACTATCTTCTTCACATCCACATGGCCCGCTGTGACGATCTTCACACCATCAAATATCTCCCCTCAAGCTTAAAGGACCAGCCCGGCATTGGCTTAACAGCTTGCCAACAGAGTCAATTGGGAGTTGGGAAGACCTAGAAGCCGCATTCCTCGATAACTTCCAAGGCACGTATGTGCGACCACCAGACGCTGATGACCTAAGCCACATAATTCAGCAGCCAGACGAATCGGCCAGACAATTCTGGACACGGTTCTTAACCAAGAAAAACCAAATCATCGATTGTCCGGATGCGGAGGCCCTCGCGGCCTTCAAGCATAACATACACGACGAGTGGCTTGCCCGGCACCTGGGACAGGAAAAGCCGAAATCCATGGCAGCCCTCACATCACTCATCACCCGCTTCTGCGCGGGTGAGGACAGCTGGCTAGCACGCAGCAACAACCTCAGCAAAAATTCTGGCAGTCCGGATTTCAAGGACCGAAATGGCAGGTCGCGTCGTAACAAAAACAAGCGCCGCATCAACGGCGACAATAGTGAGGATACGGCAGTCAATGCCGGATTCAGAGGCTCTAAACCCGGTCAGCGGAAAAAGCCATTCAAAAGAACTACTCCGGGTCCGTCCAATTTGGACCGAATACTCGACCGCTCGTGCCAGATACACGGCACCCCCGAAAAACCAGCCAACCACACCAACAAGGACTGTTGGGTATTCAAGCAGGCAGGCAAGTTAATTGCCGAAAACAATGACAAGGGGCTGCATAGCGATGACGAGGAAGAGACCCGACCTCCGAACAATAGAGGACAGAAGGGTTTCCCCCCACAGGTGTGGACGGTGAACATGATATACGCAATGCACATACCCAAAAGGGAGCGGAAGCGTGCACTCAGGGATGTATACGCAATGGAGCCAGTTTCCCCGAAGTTCAATCCATGGTCCTCCTGCCCGATCACTTTTGACCGAAGGGACCACCCCACTAGCATCCGCCACGGCGGATTCGCCGCATTGGTCCTAGACCCAATCGTCGATGGATTTCACCTCACCAGAGTCCTGATGGACGGTGACAGCATCCTGAACCTGCTTTATCAGGATACAGTGCGCAAAATGGGCATAGACCCCTCAAGGATTAAACCTACCAAGACGACCTTTAAAGGCGTCATACCAGGTGTAGAAGCCAATTGTACAGGCTCAGTCACACTAGAAGTGGTCTTCGGATCCCCGGATAACTTCTGAAGCGAGGAGTTAATCTTCGACATAGTTCCATTCCGCAGCGGCTATCATGCCCTTCTCGGACGTACCGTGTTTGCAAAGTACAACGCGGTGCCGCACTACGCATACCTCAAGCTCAAGATGCCAGGCCCTCGAGGAGTCATCACGGTCAACGGAAACACTGAACGTTCTCTCTGAACAGAGCAACATACAGCGGCTCTCGCGGCAGAAGTACAATGCAGCCTCTTAAGGCAATTCTCGAATCCGGCCGTTAAGCGGCCGGACATAGCTAAGCGTGCCCGGAGTAACCAACAACAAGACCACCTGGCACGTTCCGAGCACGCGTAGCAGTGCGGCCCCAACCCCAGCCCCTGTAAAACGTCAAAACAGGTCCTTCACATACACCATTACTCTCTGAAGATACCATGGGCATGGGGAGCGGGGCACGACCATGATAAGCCCAGATTGCGGCTCAACCACACTAGGGGCTCTCAAGTGTGTCGTTCTTTTTTTCTTCTTTTTCCTTTTTATTTTAACCCACAGGACTCCGTTCGTCAGAGGCCCTGTCCGGCAGCAAACCTATCGAACTCACGATGCAACAGCCAGGGAAGAATAAAGGCTACAACGAATATCCAGGTGGTCTCCATTACGAGCATTAAATCTGTTTTATACACCACTCCGCAGCCTACCCCTGGAGGGGGACATGTTTAACAGTCCCGTCCCTTGCTTATCGCACTATGTGTATCGTTCTGCATTCATAGCAGCACTTCTTGAATAAAACAATGCAGCACCTTTTTGCTTATAATTGCATTTCTTTTTTATACATATGTTCATTTACGACATGTTGCATCCGTACACTTTGGTACGGTTAAAGCATGCCAGGGGCTTATGTTTCCCGCATCATGGTGTGATAAGTCCGAACACTTTCACAAGTGCGGCACCCCGAACTTATAGCATTATATGCATCGGCTCCGAATCATGTCTTGGGTCAATAGTTGGGTTTGCTCAGCTCCCATGTTTTGGTACCTTATGTTCCGTTGTATCGGCTAAGGTAGCACTGGGAGAACCACTGCGATTGCGCCCCAGTTGAGCTGGGTTAACGCCTCAATGTAGAAAGCTAAAACTGACCGTCATGATGAGGCGAGAGCCGGTCGCTGTTTGAGAGGTTTTTTGCGAGTCCTTAAAGACTTATGCCGCTTAGAGCGAGAAGCCGGATCTTGTCCGGCCCAGGCGTGGATAGCGCCCCAAATTCGGCCTTCTGAAGACTAGGGGCTTCGCCGAAATTTAAATTTATAGAATTATATGGCTAAGTGAGAGTGTTCAAGCATTATAAGTCCGGTTGCCTTGTTCGCTGTGTTGAGCGCCTCCCTAGATGGACCCAAAAATGGGAACAAGAGTGCTCAAGTTTATCCCGAACACCCCAGCACTCGTGGCATGGGGGCTGAGGCCGACGACTTGCCATCTCTCAGATTTGATAAACAGCCGCACAGAAGGTAATATTTTAAATTAACAAGCATTGCTTAGCGCATATGAACTAAGTTTTCAGCACACAGGATAACAAAATGCGAGTCTACTCAAATATTACATCTTTGGAGCACTCACCCGCAATAGTGCGGGCGCCCTTCGGCACACTCTTATAATACATCTCGGGCGTGCGATGCTCCTTGCCCTCTGGTGGTGGGTCCGTCACGAGTTTTTGGGCATCCATCTTGCCCCAGTGCACCTTTGCGCGGGCAAGGGCCCGACAGGCACCCTCAATATAGGCGGAGTGCTTGATGACTTCAACCGAGGAGCACGCATCCACCAGCCGCCGCACCAGGCCAAAGTAGCTCCCAGGCATGGCCTCCTTAGGCCACAACCGAACTATGAGGCCCTTCATGGCCTGTTCGGCCGCCTTGTGGAGCTCGACCAGCTGCTTTAACTGGTCGCTAACGGGCACCGGATGTCCGGCCTCAGCATACTGAGACCAGAAGACCTTCTCCGTCGAGCTCCCCTCCTCGGCCCAATAGAATGCGGCAGCATCAGACACGCTGCGAGGAAGATCTGCGAACGCTCCTGGAGAGCTCCGAATTCGGGTAAGCTACAGGTAATTAACACTCACAAGCTTACTTTGCATGAAAAATTCCTTACCCGCTGCTATTTTCTTCAACGCCTCGATTTCCTGGAGGGCCTTGTAGGCTTCGGCCTTAGCGGCTTCGGCACTTTCAAGAGCCGTTGCAAGTTCAGACTCTCGAGTCTTCGAGTCACGCTCCAGGCTCTCATGTTTTTTCACGAGATCTTGGAGCTCTTGCTGTACCTCCGCCACCCGCGCCTCCTACTTCTCTCGCTCGGTGCGCTCCGCGGCCGCATTGCGTTCGGCCGCGACCACCGCCTCTTTCAGGGTCGCCACCTCGTTAGTGGCCCCTGCAATACCCACGTTATCCTTGTCATTCTTTTTGCAACCAACATCCTTTTCTGTAAGGTACAATTTTAATAAGGTGTTACTCACCCTCCTCGTCCTCGAGCTGCTTCTTGGCACGGCCGAGCTTGTTCTCGGACCGCTCGAGGCTTTCCTTCAAAGTATTGACCTCCGCAGTCAGCGCGGCAGAGGTCAGCAGCGCAGCCTGCAATCCCATATTGACATATTTTTTATGACTCCTGCGTTTATCTTTTTAGATCCTCGGTCTAGCCTTTCTTTCCGAACACCGAACCGAGCAACAGGGGCTACTGTCTATGCGGTACCATTTTATATATATCAAAGTTCTTACCTCAAAGCCTGTTAGAAGGCTGTTGCAGGCTTCGGTCAGCCCGCTCTTGGCGAGCTGAACCTTCTGAATCACCGCACTCATAACAGTGCGGTGCTCCTCTTCAATGGAGGCACCATTGAGCGCCTCCAGCAAGTTATCCGGCGCCTCTGGTTGAACGGAGGCTGCCGGCGTCACGGTCTTGCCCTTATTACGAAGGGGTCGCCCGCCGGACTCCAGAGCCACTGTGGGTTCCGGGGCCGAGTCCGGTGCAAAGTCCGGGAGGTTGTCATGTGACACCTCCGAGGCCTCCTCCTCCTGGTGGGTCCCTTCCTGGGATCCCACCTCGGCATAGTCCGCGTCACGGGGGGTGGAGGCAGTCGGAAGAGAATCCATATCCGACGCACCTAAGGACCCGCTCGACGAAGCGGGGAGATCATCCTTGGGCGGATTGCAGGGTTGTATGCGGCATTAGAAAGACATTATGTGGCACAAAGGAAAAACCTTGAAGTTATTCGGGAGTCCAGATACTTATGATCTCGCCAGGGGCTTGGCCCTTGGAGGCCAGTCCTTGTCATCGTCACTGGCATTGGCAGAGCTGTCCGGGGGAAGAGTTTTTCCCTTCTTGGACCTTTCGGCCTCCCTTGTTGGGGAGGCCTTCCTTTTCTTCCCTCCCCCCGCTGGGGGAGAGGCTTTCTTCTTCTCCTCCTCGCCTTGGTGGGAGGACTCGGCCTCGGATTCATCATCCGATAACACTTGAAAATGGGAACTCTTCCGAGTACCCGTGGCCTTCTTCTTGTCCTTCTTCTCCAGCACCACGTGGGGTGCCGGAGCCAGCAGCCCCGTTAGGCGGGCGTCCGCTGGGTCCTCTGGCAATGGGGCCGGACAAATGGTCTATTCGGCCTTCGCCAGCCAGTCCTGTCAAAGGTAAAGGGAGTTTAGATCCTGCATAGAGTCAAACTATGGAAAACAAGTGGCAAAATCACTTACCTCGTCAGCTGGACGCTGCGAGGGAATCCACGATCTTCGGTAGCGGATGCGGGAGCCTCGGCGCCCTTGAGCAACACCTTCCATACATCTTCATACGTAGTGTCGAAGAGCCCGCTCAGAGTCTGGTGCTGCGCCGGATCGAACTCCCACATGTTGAAGCCCCGTCGGTGGCATGGGAGAATCCGGCGGATGAGCATGACCTGGACTACGTTGACAAGCTTGAGCTTCTTGTCCACCAGCTTTTGGATGCAGGCTTGGAGTCTGGTCAGCTCCTCCGAATCACCCCAGATCTGGCCACTCTCTTTCTAGGAGGTGAGCCGTGTAGGGATGCCAGATCTGAATTCGGGGGCCGCTGCCCAATCAGGGTCACGCGGCTCGGTGATGTAGAACCACCCTGATTGCCACCCCTTAATGGTTTCCATGAAAGTGCCCTCCAGCCAAGTAACGTGGGACATCCTGCCCACCATGGTGCCTCCGCACTCCGCTTGGCTGCCCTTCACGACCTTCGGCTCGACACTGAAGGTCATGAGACACAAGCCGAAGTGGGGCTGGATGCAGAGGAAGGCCTCGCACACAACGATAAACGCCGAGATGTTGAGGATGAAATTCGGGGCCAGATCATGGAAATCTAGGCCATAGTAGAACATGAGCCCCCGGACAAAGGGATGAAGTGGGAAGCCCAGTCCGCGAAGGAAATGGGGAGGAAATACTACCCTCTCATGGGGCCTGGGGGTGGGAATGAGCTCTCCCTCGTCGGGGAGCCGGTGCGCGATGTTGCTGAACAAATATCCGGCGTCGCGCAGCTTCTGGATCTGCCCCTCCGTGACAAAGGAGGCCATCCACTTGCCTCCCGCTCCGGACATAGTTGGAGAAGGTTGAGCTGAGAAGTGTGGACTTGGGCGCTGGAGCTCGAGTTCGCGGAGATGGATAAGCCAAGGAGGAAGAAGGCGCAGGTAAAAGGGTTGGATCTTTATCCCCTTATATGGGCGGACAAAAACATGTGTCCCCACCGGCCTGGTAAAACTCGCTTATCTCCCAAGCATCACAATCAATGGCGCAATTGGGTTACCCACGTCCGTATTGACAGGAATCCCGGAATAAGGGGAACACGATCTCTGCTTCGACAAGACGTGCCAAGGAAACCGTCTCGCTAAACACGCTGAGGTGATACAATAAAAACAATTCGAGTAAAGGCTTGGTAATGGTGAGGCGTCACACCACAAAATACGTCAGCAGATTGAACTTGTGTAATATTATTCTCTCTACGGTGGTAGGTGGAATTTATTTTTGCAGAGCCGGACACTATCCTGGTGTTCACAATCTTCTATAAATTATTCCGAGGAAGAACCCGCCTTGCAATGCCGAAGACAACATGCACGCCGGACTCGTCGTCATTGAAGCCTGGTTCAGGGGCTACTGAGGGAGTTCTGGACTAGGGGGTTGTCCGGATAGCCGAACTATCGTGATCGGCCGGACTCCAAGACTATGATGATACAAGATTGAAGACTTCGTCCCGTGTTCGGATGGGACTTTCCTTGGCATGGAAGGCAAGCTTGGCGATACGGATATGTAGATCTCCTACCATTGTAACCGACTTTGTGTAACCCTAGCCCTCTCCGGTGTCTATATAAACCCGATGGCTTTAGTCCATAGGACGAACAACAATCATACCATAGGCTAGCTTCTAGGGTTTAGCCTCCTTGATCTCGTGGTAGATCCACTCTTGTAACACACATCATCAATATTAATCAAGCAGGACGTAGGGTTTTACCTCCATCAAGAGGGCCCGAACCTGGGTAAAACATCGTGTCCCTTGTCTCCTATTACCATCCGCCTAGACGCACAGTTCGGGACCCCCTACCCGAGATCCGCCGATTTTGACACCGACAGCGGCCATGACTGTTTTCACAGGGCACCGGACACACCGTTGGTACCCCGTGCTTGTGGTATGTGATGAATATGGGAGTGAGGCTCCATAACTTTATGATGTGAAATGTTAGGCACGGGGGTTACTACCAATCGAGTGGACTCCATGTTAGTGTCGTCTAGGGAAAGGTAGTGATCGGGTGCGTACCCCGGGTACTTGAGGTATCCCGGGTCGTGGATGACACGGAAGTTCCCCGGATCTTGTGGGTAAAGTGTGCAACCTCTCCAGAGTGTAAAACTATTCGATAGCCATGTCCACGTCAAGGACAGTTGGGTAACCGCTCTTGGGCTACGTCCATACGTTTCTGAAAAACAACACAGTTTGGTGATATTGATGATGTGACTCGTGAGGAAGTCACGATGAGCTTGAGCATGAGTTGTTCATAACTCTTTCTCGATGTTGATGCCTGTAACCTCCTGATACTTGTTGCAGACGCACTCTTGTCCTTGATAAATGTTGATCATACTTGCATGAGGAAAAACTAGCTTTCCGCAAAAATGCCAATTCAGCAACAGAGCCTTGCATAATTATTTTGTTATCACTCTTGGGTTGCTTGCGAGTACATTCAAAGTACTCATTGGCTTGCCACTGGTTATTTTATTGACCAGGCATGAAAGAACAAGATATATTGAAGAGTTCTTTGGTGACGATCGTGCGAGCTAGGATGCTTTCCCAGTCAGAATGCCTGTAGGGTTAAGGCAGATGGCATGGGTCCAAATTGTTATTGAAGATTTCTGCTGCAATGATACACTCAAGACTTGACCATAATGGTCCTACTCGTGTAAAACGGTATGTATGGATGTAAGACTCTTGTTATTCAGCTTCTGTGTGTTCAGTGAGCATTGATCTCTAGGATCACTGTACACATGCATTCGGTGATCACGACTTATGAGTCAGGGTCCCCACAGAGCTGGTATCAGAGCCATCCTGACTGTAGGAAGCCTTAGTTAGCATGGTCGTTAGTTAGGGTAAAACTATTTCCAAAACTATTACAAGTTTTCAAAGCTATCTATACTTCTCTTCCCTTCTCAGTTTTTCAAAAACTAAGGTATACTTTCCCCATCGATCTCTTCCCTTCAAAACTATTGCAAACGGTCGCTAGCACCCTCAAGCCCTGACCACTGGATTCCTTGTAATCCTCGTGGATAATCTAGAAGGAGTACGCCTTGCCAGACACTCACCCACCTCTTCTGAACACAAGATTGGCGACACCACAGCAAGACGATGCCAACAGAAGATATGCCCTCGAGGAATGAGGACATGAAGACCCAGAGGATGGTGACACCTTTGAAATTGCCCCAGGATTATGCAACCTTGGCCTACGATGACCAGCGCATAGGATATGCAAGATCATGATATACATGCTAATAGAGTAATCATGTCACTACCATTGTTGTATCGGCAACCACTTGTGGATGAGAACCTCGCCATTTGGTTCGACTCACTATAGTGAGCAGGAAAACGGTTCTCTTCACCCCCCGCTCTCGGTGGCGATATTGTCAACAATGTGCCCGACAGAGTGGACCTCTACTATGCCTTGTTAATGTCATTGCATAAAGGATTGCCACCTGGAACCGTTGATGCCTTAGAATGCAAAAACGATCGACATGAATAAGAAGACAAGAGGAGACCAAGTCAACGCCAGATACGAGGAGCCACCGTCACTCATCACTTCAATAGGCGAGAAGTTGTCGAAGAATGTTCAGGCTCAACACGGAATTGTTTCATCGAACAACTACAAGAGACGTAGCAACACCTGAGGAAAACCCAAAAGACTACATGAGGCACGACGTAAAGCACAACTACTTAGTCCGAGAACCCCTAGGGTAGGATGAGTCGTGTACCCCCTATGCACACTCAAGACCGTATGATCGTTCTAGTAGAACCACGATTGTGTGTTGCTTGTTTTTATTTGTTTGTGTTTTGATATCAGTCGCCCTTTTTGCCCCAGGCAACGAGTATGTGACTATATCACCTTCCTTATCTTAGTGCTTGTGTTTGGCCTTTTTGCACCTGTTTGTTTGCACTTGCACTATAGAACCCCCTTTAAGCACCCCCCATCTATGATGCTTTGCCCTCTCATCCCTCTCTCCTCAACTGAAGACCGGCAAGACAAGGTACACCAAGGATTCTACTTTGGCGACCAACTAGCACTAGAGACTTTTGCTGCAGCCTCCTTGACCAAGAGCAGCCCAGTAGAGTTGTTTAACCCTCCAGATCAGACACCCATCCCTAGATCCTTCGAGACTTCATGATATACCCTAGAACGAGTCCTTAACCATGAGGTTAACCCGCAGAATTGCAAGGGAACCAGTTAAGCCTCTGTAAACCTTGCACAACACTGGGTTCATTAAGGAACTAGTGGACATAGGGTATAAGCATATTGTCATCCTAATATAGCACAAGAATTGAAGATGCCATAGGAAAGACCAGTTTGGGGATATATGAATAAAGGACTAATGGCTTGATGAGTTTATATCAGTGACCTTGAGGAATTATCTGAGACTCCTTGGTGGATTATAAGGCTTTCATGTTGGTAGTTGAACTTGGTGGGATCAGTTAATAGAGTAGCATAACTTTCATTACCCCTGAGTAAATTGGATTTAGTAGGACAATTATGATCACAAGATGGAATTCTTGGAGGAATAGGGATTTGTCTTAGCCAGGGATATTGATAGGAGATAGTTGATATTATGATAATGACTTGGGGGAACATGTAGGAATCCTCGTTGGATAAGAGATTTGGGTTAAGTAGGTAATTCTAGTTGAATATAGATGCCGAGTATGTCTACATGGTTCGGAGTAAATTGGACTTAGACTGATGATCTTGATCATGATACCATGTTTCTCGGTGGACGATAAACTAGGAGATTGGACTAATTGTCGGAGTTTATTTAGGCATATTTATGAGCTTGACCTTGGAGTATTACTAGATCACAATAACGGAAATTGGTGGACTGACTATAGTAAGGCAGCCCTTTCAAGTATTGGGGATTATAAGGACTTTAGGAGATCATGTGGAACACCAGCATAGGCGTTGGATTTGTAGAATTAATGGATTATGTAGTGATTAATGGAAATTAACGGGTTGTTGGAGTTGATTCATAGAAAAGGAAACAAGATTTTGGAGTGGCATACGACGTGTTTCCTTAGGATAGAGATGCACTATCTTGGACCTTGGAAGGATAGTCTGAGCACTTGGATTGTGGTGTTAAATTCAAGATTAGCAGCTTGTATGCTCTACCCATGGATTTTTACATAGGGATAGCCATACACATGAGTTTGGGGATAGTTGACATGTATATTTTGTCAGACCTCCTCTAGGGAGTCATGTGGATATGAATGGCATTAGTAACGAGTAGAGTTGGTATATATGAACGGAAACTTTCGGTGGTATAAGGTGATTTGTTTGGAGGCTGGATAGAACAATTGGCATCTCAGAAAATGTGCTCAAAGATGGGATGATAAACATTCACTCGCACCCTGGAATCCTTGAAACCCTTGCGCCCTACCAAGCCACAACATGGTCGGATCCTGACCTTGGGCTTTGATTCTAGATCGATAAGACCTTGGCCAATGCTCAACCATGACCATAACCAATGCCTCAGCCCACTTTACGTACCCCATAGACATCATGGAGTGCTTGGACAAGTTAGTTGTCATCTTTCTTTGATGACATAATTGTCTACCCGAAGACGGAAGAAGAATCGTTGAGCTGGTCAAGGAACATCTGAAGATCGTCATGTCTAGGAGGAAGAACTATGTCAACCGCCATCACCAAGAAGTGAACTCCCTCGTTGAAGACCGCGCGTATCTACAAACCACTCCTCTCTAAGGAACCAAGCATTTCCATGACAAGGATACCCACACCAAGATTCATTGGCCCTCTTCAAGATCACTCCAAGATTTAACAACCCCCTCTGAGATCACTACGAGACGAAGAGAAGATAGTTACCAGCTGGAGTTGCCACCTGAGTTACCTGATGTGCACAACGCTTTCCATGCATCACAACCCCGGAAGTGTTTCCAACTTCCTAACTTGCCCGATCTCTATGAGGGCATTAACCACCGAGCCATCGACCCCTAGGCCAATCTAACCTACCGCGAGCTACCAATTAGCAACCTGGATCAAGAGGAGCGTCATACACGAAGCCACCCCATCAAGTACTTCAAGCTCAATGGAGCACTACACGGAAGCAGAAGAAGTATGAGGACGTGAAGACTACCCCAGATCCAAGTTTATGTATCCCTTTCCACGCCTAGTTTGGGAATCTCGGGGACGAGATTCTTGTAAGGGGGGTAGGTCTGTCACACCCTGATTTTCATGCCACTACACTTAAGCTAACAATCATGATAAAATGTGGTTTGACAAAAACTTTTGAGTGTTTTGGACCTTGCCTTGATTGGGCTTTGTCTGCTGTTTGCAAGTGCTCTAAAAATAAAATAAATCCTCCAACTCTTATACTCCTTCTCCTTGATCCAAAAACCTTGCCCAATGATAATGCCATGTGTATAGGACATAAAAATAATTTCATCCAAAAATAATTTGGCCAAATAGTATTTTCAAAAATTAGTTTTCCAAAAACCCCTAAAATGAAATTTGCACTGCATGTACTTAATTAAGGGCAGTAAAAATATTTCAAAAAAATATATTTGACTCCTATTAGATATAGGACACCCATAAACCCCAAAAGTATATTTTTAAAACTTATTTTCTAATTTCATTTAAAGGCTTTTTTTGAAGGCCAGAAATGGTCTTTAATAGTTTTAAATTATTTTAAAGCTTCAAAAATATTTGAGAAAAATCAAAGAAACTCAGTGGACATATATTTTCCATATATAAGAGTTTCAACGCATGGTCATGTTCAAAATATTGGTCAAAACCCTCAAAAACCCTTCCCGGATATTTCAAGCTTTTGAAATATTTACAAAGTAAATATTCTCTAAAAATTCCAAGAAAATTCTATCATGTCACGTATGACATGTTTGATGATCTTGACAAGTATCATGTCATGGATAATAGTATAACCCCAGGAAATCCCCTCAAAACCATTTTTGTCCATTTTAAAGTTTGAGCAACTCTACATTGCCAAACATGTCAAAATGTTCTCAAACCTTGTGAAAATTCTCAAATGGTCTAATCATTCATCTAGACCAAATGGCACAAGTTGGAGAAAATGTTATATTGATCAAAGTGCCCCAAAACCCTTCCTGTCCAGAACCAAATTTGAATAACTCTACATTACCAACTTTCTCTCCTTGATTCCAACTTTTGTGAGCATGATCACATGACCAAATGTGTCCACCACACCAAGTGGTGCATCAAGGAGAAGTGATTTGATCAACTAGATCTACACAAGTTCATTTCTGCCAATTTGTAGGGTTTACAAAAGTTGCATTGGCAACTTTGCCCAAATGAGCTCAAAATGGGTGGAAGGCCCTAATTATATGTGCCATTGCACCCTGTGGAGGCTCATGACAAATGGAAATCATCTTATTGCCCAAACCAACATCAAACACCTTCTGGCAGAATCTCAAAATTCATGTTTTAACCCCTTCTACTAATCTCCAAGAGTTCTCCTTTTTACCACATCCCCTCCTAGTCCCCCTCTACGTCTGGTGTGCTTCCCTGCCCGAGAGGCAATGATGAACGGGGGCAGGGATCCATTTTTCTTCTCTGGACAACCACTTTTTCCTCCCTTTCTCATCTCTCTCTCTCACTCCTGGCAAGCCCCAGGGCATCCAATGCCTTTCCCACATTGTTTACTCCCCTGTGCAGCCATTAGACACAAGTGGGCGTGTGAGGACGCGAGGGAAAGCCGCGGGTGGCGGCCATTTGTGTGCTCTGGAGCATGTCAGCGTGCTCCCGACCATTGACGCCGCGTCCCCCGACCACCTCGAGCCTCCCCCTCGCGCGAGTCGATGTGCCTCGACGTCTGCAACACGCCACCGTGCTGGAACCCTCCTTTACCCCTCTGTCTTGCCCATGCCGCACGTGCCCAGAGCTGCCCGAGCCTGCCAATGCGTATGTGAGCTCGTGGCTCCACCCGGAGCTCGCCCCGCTCCCTCTCTCTCTTCCAGGCGCCCTAATCCACCCCCACTAATGCCGCAGACAAGTCCTCGCCCTCTCTCCTGGCCTCCCGAGCCGTTGTCGCGGCCACACGTGCGCCGCGTCCACGGTGAGCCACGGCCTCGCTATATAAGGCCTCCCGAGGCCTCTCTCTGGAACCCTTTCGCCCTCTCTCCCTCCCGTACGTCACCCAGACCCATCCAACCCTCTCGCCGAGCCCTCCGTCGTTCCCCATGGACGGAGCCGAGCTGCCGGACTCCGCCTAAATTCACGCCCACCACTCCTCCTCCTCCCCTCTAGACCACTCCAGCGCCCCATAAACACCACCGCCGACTCGCCCCGCACTTCATTCACTCCTCCCCGCACCTGCCACGCAATCCCAAACCTCGCCGACAGCCTCCTCCGCGGCCACCCAAGCCATCGCTGCTGCAGCCCTCCACGGCATGCGTGCAACACATGGATGGGTGTGGCATGGCCTCCTGAGCACTCCGGTGGACGGAGCGTCGCCGGAGACGCTCTGTAGCCCCGGCAAACGCCGGCGGTAGTCGCTCCTCCCCGCGGCCGGAGCGCGTGCGGGAGGTTGAAGGCGACCTGCAGCTGGGCCCCACGCGTCAGCGACCCAGTGTGCGGGCCCCGCCGTTTAAGTGGAGACGGGCCAGGCGAAATGCGCCTTCGACGTCGCCCCGTCGCCTACATGGCCGAGCTGCTGGGCCGGCCCAGTGCGCTCGGCACTATATCTCGCCCTGTGCGCGCTGTCGCCGCCCAGATCCAGCCCATTCGGGTAATAATCTTTCCCTTTTTCTTTTCTATAAAACTTGTAAAATCTCCCAATAATTCAAATGAACTCCAAATTTGATGAATCAAATTTCTAGTAGTTTCTTAAATCATGCCTTACCACATGGTGCTATTGTCACATTTTTACAGAGGCATTTCCTTCACAAATATTTATCAAATCCTATTTTTCCTATTTTTGTGATGAACTTTAGAAAATCACAGAGAGCTCAAAATTGATCCAAATACCATGATTCAAATTCCTAGATGCTTCTAAGTACATAACTTAGGTTATGAACATTTTTCTTAATACTTTCTGTAGCCCACAAAATAATGAGCCATTTCTTCATGTTTGTCAACTTTGCAAATCCATAGATTATTCATTTGAACTCCAAATCCAGTGAAACCAACTCCTAGATGCTTCTAAAATCATGGTTTGCTAAATGGGTGTCTTTGCTCATTTTTCAAAAATATATTTCTATACACTTCTTGCAAATCCATAAACCCCTTGATTCCATCATATTGAAATGTTTAGAGATGTCCATTGATCAAATACTAATGAGACCACTTTGGTCATCCCTCATATGAACAGAGGTATCCTAGAAAAGTCCAACTCATATTTTTTGAGCACTTTTATTTCCTGCCTTGTTGTGTTGCTTATTATGGTTGCTTTCGACGATAGTTGATGAAGTAGACGAAATGCTCGGAGTTGGACCAGAGATATCTGAAGACCTCGAAGACTTTGTTGAAACAGGCAAGCAGCCCTTTGACCATGTTTACGAAACCCTTTTTATGCATGTCTTATAGCACCATATTGTTGTTGCAAAAGAATCTTTATGAGGTGGTAACCACTTTAATGGTTTGCCACCGTGCTTCCTCGTTGATACTTGCATTGTGTATGACCCTACCTTCTTATGAGGGTTATGCCGGTGGGAGTAGATAGGATGCTAAAGTAAATGCTACGCAAAAAGGGACGGGTATATGCATGGTGAAGGAGACAAAGTATTTTCAAAAGACGTTTCGAAACCCCCATCGGGTGCCACTTATGCCCGGGGGAGATGATGTGTTGGGTAGCCACTTGATGACGAAGTGGTGTACCGAGGCAAGTGTGTGTTGTTTTCAAAACAGATTGGTTTAAGTTGCGGCCGTTATTCCAACCTTACATGCGCAACCACTCTACCCTTATATGGGAAAGGGCATTATTGATTAACTAGACCGATACTAGCTTGGAGCCCGCATTACTAGTGACGGGAGAGTTGTTGGTGCACTCTCTCGGGACGGGGTCGTGCCAGGTAGGGCGGCCATAACTGTTTTCACAGGGCACCGGACACACCGTTGGTACCCCGTGCTTGTGGTGTGTGATGAATATGGGAGCGAGGCTCCACAACTTTATGATGTGAAATGTTAGGCACGGGGGTTACTACCAATCGAGTGGACTCCATGTTAGTGTCGTCTAGGGAAAGGTAGTGATCGGGTGCTTACCCCGGGTACTTGAGGTATCGCGGGTCGTGGATGACACGGAAGTTCCCCGGATCTTGTGGGTAAAGTGTGCAACCTCTGCAGAGTGTAAAACTATTTGAATAGCCGTGTCCATGGTCAAGGACAGTTGGGTAACCGTTCTTGGGCTATGTCCATACGTTTCTGAAAAAGAACACAGTTTGGTGATATTGATGATGTGATTCGTGAGGAAGTCACGATGACCTTGAGCATGAGTTGTTCATAACTCTTTCTCGATGTTGTTGTCTGTAACCTCCTGATACTTGTTGCAGACGCACTCTTGTCATTGATAAATGTTGATCATACTTGCATGAGGAAAAACTAGCTTTCCGCAAAAATGCCAATTCAGCAGCAGAGCCTTGCATAATTATTTTGTTATCACTCTTGGGTTGCTTGCGAGTACATTCAAAGTACTCATTGGCTTGCCACTGGTTATTTTATTGACCAGGCATGAAAGAACAAGATATATTGAAGAGTTCTTTGGTGACGATCGTGCGAGCTAGGATGCTTTCCTAGTCAGAATGCCTATAGGGTTAAGGCAGATGTCATGGGTCCAAATTGTTATTGAAGATTTCCGCTTCAATGATACACTCAAGACTTGACCATAATGGTCCTACTCGTGTAAAACGGTATGTATGGATGTAAGACTCTTGTTATTCAGCTTCTGTGGGTTCAGTGAGCATTGATCTTTGGGATCACTGTACACGTGCATTCGGTGATCATGACTTATGAGTCGGGGTCCCCACAGTTGACATTCACTACCATCCAGGAAAAGCAAATGTAGCGGCGGATGCTCTTAGTCGGAACCCCAGCTCGGGCAACGACAGTCTACCAATTTTAAGACCTGAATTTCAGCAGGAGTTTGCTAAACTCAACTTGGTAATGGTCACTGAAGGCAATGTGTCGAATTTGGAAATACAGCCTACCCTGATAGAACAGATTAAGGAGGCTCAGCATGGACACCCCAGCATTGAAGGCATAAGAAGAAAAGTGAGTTTGGGCAAGGCCTCAGAATTCGTCATAGACGATAAGGGAATATTGTGGAATGGAGATAGGCTTTGCGTACCAAATATAGAAGACCTTAAAAAGCAAATTCTAGCTGAAGGCCACACCGCTCCATATTCAATCCACCCTGGGGGAACCAAAATGTACAAGGACCTTCAGGAAAAGTTTTGG
Source organism: Triticum aestivum (assembly GCF_018294505.1). Taxonomy (NCBI): domain Eukaryota; kingdom Viridiplantae; phylum Streptophyta; class Magnoliopsida; order Poales; family Poaceae; genus Triticum; species Triticum aestivum. Next base: position 329,772,344 of record NC_057801.1, read on the forward strand.
TGGCACGGTATGAAAAGGGACATAGCCACATTCATTGCATGTTCTGATTCATGTCAGCGCATTAAGGCCGAGCACCAAAAACCAGCAGGACTATTATAGCCAAACAAGATACCCGAGTGGAAATGGGACGAGATTGGAATGGATTTTATTGTCGGACTACCTCGGTCATGATACGGAAATTATGCCATATGGGTCATCACAGATAGATTGACTAAGGTGGCACATTTCATCCCCGTAAAGACCACCCACACCACTCAGAAGCTTGCCAAGCTTTATCTCTCCCGTATCGTCTGTCTGCATGGAGTTCCAAAGACTATAATATCTGACAGAGGCACCCCTGACAGAGGCACCCAATTCGTCTCTAGATTTTGGGATCAATTACAACAAGCTATGGGAACTCAACTAGCATTCAGTACAGCATACCACCCCCAGACTCATGGACAAACTGAACGCGTGAACCAAATTCTAGAAGACATGTTGAGAGCGTGTGTCCTCACCTATGGAACCAATTGGGAAAAAAGCTTGCCATATGCCGAGTTCGCATACAACAACAGTTACCAAGCCAGCCTACAAATGGCACCCTTTGAAGCCTTGTACGGGCGGAGATGTCGTACCCCACTAAATTGGTCAGAGACCGGAGACAGTCGTATCTTCGGCCCAGACATGCTCAAGGAAGCTGGGGAGAAAGTCAAGCTAATCAAGGACCAACTCGAGACAGCTCAAAGACGACAGAAGAGTTATTACAATCGAAAACATCGGGGAGTCAGTTTTGAACCCGGTGAGTATGTGTACCTACGAGTATCGCCTATGAGGGGCCTGCAACGATTCAAAGTTAAAGGAAATCTAGCACCAAGATTCATCGGACCCTTCTGTGTAGTTGCGCAAAGAGGCACAGTAGCCTACCAGCTAGACCTACCCGAAGAACTGTCAGACGTCCACGACGTGTTCCATGTCTCACAGTTGAGGAAATGCGTAAGCAACCCAGAGAAGCATGTATCTTGTGAAGACATTGACGTGCAACCAGACCTGACCTACAGGGAACGCCCAATAAAAATATTGGAGGAGTCTAAAAGGAGGACCCATCAGAAAACAATTAAGTTTTTCAAAGTTCAGTGGAGCAATCACACTGAGGATGACGCAACATGGGAAAGAGAGGATTTTCTTCGGACAGAAAACCCACACCTATTTGAGGATCAGCTGAAATCTCGGGGACGAGATTTTTTTTTAAGGGGGTAGGTGTTGTGACACTCCAAAAATTTTGTTTTGGTTTTTAGCAAATCCTTTGTTTGATTTGAAGGAGGATATTTAAAATCTTTCAAAAAAAGACTCTTCTTCTCAAAATTTTCGCTTATGACAAATATTTTATTTTTCTGTCATCCTCAACCTTGATGTTTGGTATTGAAGGATTTTCATTTGGTGTTGACTCATCACAATTTATTTTTGAAAGTTTTTCAATTAAAAAGAAATCCTATTGGTTTTTGATTTATCCTTTTTATTCAAACCATTCTCTTTTACCATGCCTCATGTTAAAAATTTCTTCCAAAACCCCTCCCTCCACTTTGGGTCAAGTCATGTATCCAATCCCAGCAATTTCAACCCATTTTTGATTTTTTAATTCCATTTATTTATCCCCAAAACTATTTCTGTCTTTTATTTTGGACCTAGGTGATTTACAAAGGAAGTACCTGATTCCTTTTGAGTTTTGATCCCAAAACAACTCCTCTGACTAGTCCTTAGCACCCCCAACCTAGATCCATCAAGATCCACTCTTCCACAGTTCATATTTTTCAAGTTTTGCTCACTGCAAGTTTGGACCAGATTTGTCATTTTTGGTAAAATTCAATATTTTTCTTCTCCAAAAATTCTGGGATAAATCAGGCAGCCCCCAGGTGCATTGAGAGGTCACCTCACAAAAGATCAGCTCCAGAAAATTTCTCCACATGCCAAAATCATTTCATCGAGCACCTGGCATGCACTGTTGCTGTTCAAATTCAGAAAATTCAGTTTTTTAGTGTGGGGTTCAGTCGACAGCGTCGCTTTCTTCAGAGCACGGCATCGATCTCGCCAGTAACTACAATGGCGCCTTGCTCCCTGTCCCCCCTCCTTATCCAGAGTGCCGCACAGTCATTTGGACGGGCACCAGCGTCGGTGGTGACATGTCTCGCTGACGCCGGCAACTTCTGCGGTGGCAGAGCCACCCGTGGCGGCCAGCAGGGACAAGCACCACCTTTCGGCGCCGTCCGGCACCGCCCGAGCCACCCGAAGCCTCCGCATGGCTGTCTGCTTGCCTGTGCACGCTGTGGCACCGTCACCGTGGCCTGAGCAGCGCAGAGCGTGCTCTCTGCCGCCGACGAGCTTCGTGAGCCATTCCGTCGTAAACGTGGAGTACCACCCAAGGCAGGACAAACTTAGCACTTGAACGGAACCAGTAGACCATCGTGATGATGCCTAGCCCCCTAAACCAGCTGACCGACCACTGCCTCGCCGTAACCGACACCGGAGTTATCCCGTTGGCAGCCACCACCTCGGACTAGCTATAAAAGGAGCCCTCGAGCTCGTTCTCGACTCCGCACCACTCCTCCACCTCACCAGAGCCCCGCCTAGCCACTAGGAGGACCCCGAGGAGGTCTCCTTCCCCGACTCCGGCCGCCCCGATCCGCCTCGGCCTCCGGCTTGATTCACTCAGGTGAGACCATCCCCGCCTCCCAGGCCGTGCCAGTCGCCTCCTAATCCACCCAGTGCTCTAACCCGAGCCCCAATTCGACCTTCGCAACCCTCCCCGGCGAGATCCACTGACACCCGAACCACCGCCCGCCGGAGTTGGGGCCACCGTCGACGTGGTGCTCGCCGATGACCAACTCCACCAGCCACAGGTGCGGAAGGACCCAAGGAACCCGTAGGTACCCTCCTTTCTCCCTACCTCGCCGTGGATCGCCGGCGGCGACCACCGCAGCCTTCGGGCGCTGGTGACTCTGTTTCAGCGTTTAAACCTGACGGGTGGGACCCGCCGTCAGCTTTTTCCTTTTTTGAACCGTTTTCTAAAAACGCCTTCGGGCAAATACGCTTTCTAACTGAAACGTTTTTCTGTCTTTTTCTGTTCTACCCCCTGGAAACTTACTCTTTCATTACAGATAAGTCCATGTGCTAAAACTTTTATAAGGAAATGATTTTTGAATGATTCTTTTTCTGTCATCCTTATTTTTTTGTCTAGTTTTTATCATATTTATTTGAAAAATATTTGGAAGACTTTTTGTGCACACACGGTATTTACGTTAGAACGTATTTTCTTTATACCAAAGATACCGGAGGAGGTGACGGAACCGCGAACTTCACCGAGCTAGACTACGACTACTCCGAACCAGGCAAGCATGTATGAACCTTTGATATGATGAGTGTTTTGCATGTTTGCTTGAGTAGTTATTTCATGGCATGTTTATATGAATAGCAGTAAGTGTTATATTACATGCAAAGCTAATACAAGTGAGCTTCGAAACTCAATGAGTTATTTGATGTGAGTTTACATGATCATGTGGTGACATGAAAGGTGGTAAGATGGTATTATTGAAGCATGCCAGTCTTATGCCAAACCATTTAACTCCAGTGTTAACGTGGATCAAGTCACGTTACCATCCTTTTCCTTTTTGTGCTACCACATATTTTTTGCAAAGAATATGGTTTAGTAAGTTGCAAACCACCTTCCTCATACACACCAAATAGAGGGGCCGTGATGAGGGTTCCATGGCCCTGGATTAAAGCCAGTCATCCGGTCAGGGGGCATGGGTGTTTCCGGTTGGGACCGAGAGGGGGGAACCCCTTAGAGCGCGCGATATAAATTTGATCCGATGCTACTCGAGGTTGTGGCCTCCCCGTCTCAAAGTTTTTTCTTTAACGTTGCCTAGGGTGATTCCGGGCATCAGGATGTGGAATGGGTGTGTACTGGTTAGATGTGTTTCTTCTGAAATACCATAAACGGGACTAGTCCTTTGTGACTACTGAAACCCGTTGGCTGTGGTTAAATAGTACAAACTATGCAGAGTCAAAATCATTCGAGTAACCATATCAATGGTCAAGGATGGTGTTCAACTTGTCTTTGTCAGTCTCAGTGTCAGCCTCAGTGGCAATCTCCTGTGAATAAACATGAGTGTTAAATCTGGCTGAATGATTACTCATGTGGATGGACTAACCCATTTATTATTATGTACTGAGTATTTCCTTGGAGTGATTTAACTTCATGAATTTATTGAATAGGACTGATGAAATATAAGCCCTTTCTGTGATGTTGCTCAGACGTCCGACTGTGGCACTCTTGTTATTTACTTTCGATATAAGCCCTTTATGTGATGTCGCTCAGACGTCCGACTGTGGCACTCTTGTTATTTACTTTCGATATAAGCCCTTTATGATATGTCGCTCAGACGTCCGACTGTGGCACTCTTGCTACTTACTTTTAATATAAGCCCTTTATGTGACGTCGCTCAGACGTCCGACTGTGGCATCACTGTTATTTATTTTCATTATAAGCCCTTTCCGAGATGTCGCATAGACATCCGACTGTGGCATGTACTGTCATTTACATTTTAATATAAGCCCTTTATGTGGCGTCGCTCAGACGCCCAACTGTGGCATGTTGATTTATTTTTACCTTTCGAGGCGTCGCTTCAGACACCCGATCGGTTTTCAGTTATTTTATTGGGATTTCGGGAGGACTACCGCCTGACTTCCTTTTTATTTAGCGTGTCGTGCAAATTTATTATTTGAGTGTGCATTGCTAACTGCTCATGGTGCATCATGTTTGCATTTGTTATACCTTATGTCCGAACTGTCTTGCGAGTACATTCAAAGTACTCACCTGGCTTGTTGATTTGGCCAGATGTTGACGAAGGCGATCTTATGGATGAAGAGTACGATAGCGAGTCCGATGCCTAGAGGAGTCCCAATTAGTCCTGTGCGATCCTGGAATTGGTCACTTGTATCATTTACGCTTCCGCTACCCGAATAAAATCATCGAGCCTCACTTCGATGCTCGATGAGCTGCAAGATTAGGAGCCATGCCACCCACTTCACTGTGACATATCCGCCACCACTTTTATTACGAGTCAGTAGTATGCCACCACACCCTTGTGTCATATCCGCCCTTATGTATAAAATTGGCGTGCTTGTAATAAATTGTTGAGCAACCTCAGCTCAACCCTGTATAATATTTAGTACTACTAGATTTCTGTATCAAGGATTTGTCTACCAGTAAGGAGGATTTTCCTATACTGGTCTATATAAAGGTCGGTTTCTCAATAAGCTTTTTATTGGAAAACCGGTCGTGATAGCTTTCCACCAACCATATATGCATGTAGTATAGCATTATTCTGTTCATTACTCTCTATGTGTTACATTGCCAGCATATTCCATGTGCTGACCCATTTTCGGGCTGCAACGTTCATGTTCTAGACTTTTCAGACGACGAGTAAGGTGCCTTAGGTCGTGATCTTATACTCAGTGATGCTGTTGGAGTTGATGGACTCGCTTATCTTCCAAGCCTTCCGCTGTTATCGTTACTAGATGGCCTTAAGCCATATTTATTTGTAATAAGTTTCTTTTGAGACATTCGATGTAATAAGTGTGTGATTGCTACAGTGTTATAAATCCTTCAAGTACTGTGCGTGTCAGCATTACCGATCCAAGGATGACACTGATGCACAGAGATCATACTGTTTGAGGTCTGGTCGCTACATAAACATGGGCATTTTTTCCGAAAAGGAGGTTATCACCCGGCCTAACATGGGCAATCTAGAAAAAATGTAGCATTCTTCACAAGAGGTTGGATTGGATGAAAAAATACCTAAGAAAACTAGTACAGATGAATTCAAAGGAGAAATGATTATGGATTGTAACCATATGAATCAAGCAACCAATATGGGGTGGGGGTGTATGTCTTCAAATCCTCCAAAATTCCTTCAGAAACCGTAGTACAGTGTCATTGTAAACTTGGGAAAATGTGCAAAAAATTGAACTCGCTTATGGTTAACATTTAATAGGAAAGGAACATCACCTTGACATACAACTTCTTCAGGGACGGAAAGTATCTCAGGCAACTGACAACTTGGTCCAGGTTGGGGCCGACAGATTCTAGTGCCAAGACCTTCATTGTGTTCAAAATTTGGGTGAAGCATTGCTGGATGATAGACGAACATACATCTTCAAAACTATAAATAATTTTGGTACCAAGAAGGAGAGGTATAAGGCGACTGTTGTTCCTGAAAGTAGTAGTATTTGACACACGAGTAGCCCACCGCTATCAATTTCGGCGCAGAAATGACATTGATTCTTGTTGGACCTTGTTGATCAACTACAAGTAATCTCTCAAGTGAAGGTGTGTCCTCAGTGACCATATTGTGGTCCACCTTTTGTGATCTCTTGTTGCAGCACGAACAACACATATAAATAGTGATGTGGAAGGTACTCGACCAATTTATCCCCTGAAGACGAAGGAACTCGAGTGCAGTACAGCCGTGGAGCAGGTGCTCCATGTCATCCTTTGGGATGCTGACGGCGATGAGCTCGAGGTGGTTCAGTCATCATAGAAAAAGAGAAGATGCGTCATTAAGGGGGGAGGGGGAAATGGCGGTTCACAAACTTGGCGAGGTGCAGCGTGGGCACGAAGCGGAGCGCAGACGTTGGCAGCGAGCGCATATGCCCGTCACTAAAATTGAGCTCCTCGAGATGATCTATGGCGGGGGATAGGAACCACTCGTCAAGCTTGGCTCGGTCCTTTCCATTGGAACGGAACTTGCCAGTGATAAGGCCTCTGATTGTGCCATGGTGATTGCCGAGGATTTGGGAGAACACATCCAAGCTTTTGCGATAGCCATGGCAGAGCTCGTGGGCGTCGAGGTGGTCGACAGGGCTAAGGAGCCATAGGGGGTGCCACCACCGGGAAAGGACGGTTGTCCTTGCCCCATATTTGATTGGGAGGAGGGATATGATGACTCTCAACATACCATCGAGGAGGCTGCTGATGAAGTCTAGGTCTGCTGGAGTCGGTTGCGGTTCTTTCTCGACCCGCCTTTGCTTGTTGGCAGCCTCGTTCTCCACCTTGTCGGCGGCGATGGAAACCTTTGTCCCCATATTCATGCCGTCCTCCAGTGCGGGCGGAGAGATAGGATTGTGTGTGTGGCGAGGATGGGGGGCGGGGGCTACGGCCGCTTGGGCGCGCCATTAATATAGACCAGTGGGAGCAAGGCGGGCGGCGGTCAAAGGCTGTCTCACTTCTCGATGAGAACGACTGCTTAATCTATGAATGAAATAGTGCTAGCAATTTTTAGCTGCATATGTTAACAAATTGCAGTGTTACAAGGTTGACAAATGGAAATGTTACTAGATCAACAAATGTCAATCTTTCCAGTTTGACAAATGGCAACATAACCAGTATGACAGATGAAAATCTTACCAAACTGTTTGTATGTGGTTGCACACGGGTCATCCAAAACAACCTTCTGCGTTGAAGGGATGTACAAATCCTGCTTGGCACATTTTCTCTTGGCCTAGTGCCGAAGTCTGGCTTTGTATACTATATTCAATCTGAACCATTTGCGTTGAAGAGATGTTCAAATCCCAAGTTTCATGAATTTCAGAAGAGTTTTGGATTTACTAGAATTTAAAAAGTAGGAATCTCAATGTTTGCGGCCGAGTGATGGTGGCAGGGTGTTTGACATTCATTCCCATTTCTTGCATGGGACCTAAGCATGCAACCAAGGGCACATATGTGAATTTTCAACCAATTTATATGCATCAGAGGATGTGCCTACCGTTCAAATTTTAATTACGCACATAAATGCATTGAAAACTCAATTAATGTATAAAAATGTCCGAACGAACCCTGAAAAAATTCCAAATTTTAACACGACACTCTTGTTGTTCTATGTTGGCACTAGAGAAAAATTTGAAAGCAATAACAGGCAACGGATATTGTTTCGTCCCCAAGTGGCACGTTCCCTACCGAAACCATCAGGCTTCACTACAAAAAAATACTTCCATGATGATACGTGTTTGTCACAGTAGGTCACCTTTTCTGTCATGCATGTACATCCATGACAATTTTATGACAGAATCAAGATAGTCATACCTGTGTTGTCCTAGAAGTGTTCCATGACATTACCAAAATTATAATCACAGAAGTGTCCACTTCCATGACGATAAATCGCGCGTCATAGGAGTGCTTTCGTCAAGGGTGACCAACATGTGGCATCCACCGTAACGGCTCGCCGTTAAGCTACCATGTCCGGTTTTGGATGCGATAACCCGTTAACAGCCCCAACCAATGGGTATTTTCCACGTGTAAAATCATCATTGGCCGGAGGAATAACGTGTCGGCTTACCGTTGGGACATATGTCATCCACTCATTGGACCGAAGGCGCCTATTGATACATCGACATGTGGCACGGCCCAACAGCGGCCCATTCCTGTGAAAAGGCTGACCCGTTTGACTTTGTCAAAAGGTGGCGGGCCGGCCCACGGAAAGCCTGTTAATGGCCTGTTCGCATATAGCCCATTTACAACCTGCTAACCCAGGGTCCGTTACAACCTATCCGAATTAGGCCCAGTAGTGTCATTTGGGCCGTCCAATATGATTCCAACCCGTTTAAACTTCTGGCCCATGTATGGCCCATGACGTCTTTTGGCCCATATGAGGCCCTTTCTAACTCTTGGCCCATTAACAGCCCATGGTGAAACTGGCCCGTAATGAACAGTGTATAACATTATACCCATTAATGGCCCATTATTCCATTGGGTCGTTTCCATCCCATGTTATCTTTTGGCCTTCTCAGGGCCCATTTATTCTTGGGCCCATTTCCAGCATTCGGTTACTTACGGCCCGTTATTGTCATTTTTTGCTTGTGGGCCAAATTCATCTCGTGGTTACAGTCAGCCCGTTTGTGGCCCGTTAAAACATTGGGCCGTTTTAATAGCGTCATCAAATACGGCCTATTAACAACGGCCGGTTATGGTTGGCCCATGAATGGACGATTCCAACTCTAGCCCTTTTACGACCATAATGCACTCTGTTATTGGCCCATGTTTGCCCAATTGATCATACGGCCAGTATAAGGCCCATTGATGATACGGCCCGTAGAAGGCCCATTGTGTCTACGACCCGTAGACGTCCCATTGTTTCTATGCGCCGTAGAAGGCCCATTGTTTCTACGCCCCGTAGAAGGCCCATTGTTTCTACGACCCATAGAAGGCCCATTGTTTCTACGTCTCATAGGAGGCCCAGTGTCACTACAGTAAATATGTAACCCATGGTTATTGTGGCCTAGTTTTTAAAAATTGTTTATTGCGGCCACTAGATAACCGGGGAAAAAGAACTGCACTCACTACCAGCAAACAAATAAACAAGACAACAAGGAAATAAATAAGCAAGCAACTTATGCTAGGCTATCACAGCTATTACACATATTACATCCACTGGGCATCAAAGTTCGCCACCAATGCAAATAAACGCACTAACAAAAGAATATACAAAATTGAGAGCACTTCAGAAGGCACTAGGCCTGGCCAGGACGGGCCCCGCAAGCAGCCGAACAAGCTGATGAGACCTCTGTTGTGTCAATGATAGATGGTTCATCCCTAGATGTATGGCACGATAGTGCGCAAGGCTGACATCTTCATTACATCTTTGACTTCAAGTCGGAGCTGAGCTGAAGCAAGCCTTTCCACTTTAAGTTGAGACTGAAGAAGTTGAACTGATTGAGGCAGCGACTTCATAGAGGTTGTCTCACACCTGCTCGTGAGTAGCTTCAACTCACTATCCTCATCAAGACATGACCTTGGGGTCATCTCGCTGTCCTCAAGATGGTTTGGCTCACTATCTTCCCTAAAGTTTTGCCTGGCATAAGAGATATGCCTCTGAAAGAGAAACAAGGAGACAGGTAACAGGTTTCACAATTATATAAGCAAATAAATGGATCTGTTCTGCATAAGGAACATGTTTTACAACTACAATTTAAAACTGACAGTTTTTGCAAACATCCAATCAGATGTAAACAACAAAGTAAACAATAGTGGAGGAAATGATGCCTATCCAAATCTATACTAGAACAATGTTTGAAGGCTTGAGAAGGATGAACTTACATTACATGTTAACACGGGATGGACAAAGCCTTTCTCCATGTTGATGGAAGGATAATTCAATAAATTCCCCAAATAAAATTCTTTATAAGCGTTGCCATTATTCTACATTTTGCAAAGAGTAAATATAGATCAAATAATATTGTAAGAAACAGAGGATAATGAAGCTCAGCTGCAGACTGATGATACATAATCAAATAGCAATTTATTAAGTACAACGTTACAAGGCAAAAGGGCAAGAGGTACTGACAAGAGCAATGCAGAGCCCAGTATTGTTGTGAGACCATATGATCCTTCGAGCAAGGAGATTCATATGAAATTAGTTTTCATACAAGAGAGAGGGTAAGGCACATGCAGAAATTTAGGAGTTCAAATTTTGAATTGATATCATAGACAGTACCTGATGCTGGGCTCTTAGCAGTTCTAATAGGGGTTTGGCCACTGGAGTAGGGGTAAAGTGTGGTACAGTTGGGCCTATGTTTTCTGTGGCTGCTGATCTATCTGATTTAACAGGTATCAGTACCTTTTCCAAATACCTAGTTTGTACTCCTTGAGGATCTGCACTCACCCTCTTCCTTTTGGACATCTATTACGAAAGAACAACATTTGACTGGAAAAACATAGCATGACGACAGATGGAACAGGTACAGAAAATGGATAGGTATGGCATGTACTCATATATGATGCTTAAACTAAGCAAATGGTGTAACAAAGTAGAAGTAATGCAAGAGCTCAGATGCAAAATATGTGCGACCAATACAACCTTGCCAAGTTAGAGCAAGCACCTTGATGGGTGAATAAGGTAGGCCATCCTCCACCATGCCAAGTTTGTTAGCCAGTGGATTGTTCCGCAATATTCCTCTCGTGCGCCCATTCTCATATTCATTTTGATAATGTTCAATATCTGACATGCATGAACATAAAAACAAGTGAGATTATCTTTGTAATGCAGAAGTGATTCTACCAATACTGCCTCCCTGTAAACCCCTCTGTGCTATCTCTGCAATTCTTCTAAGAGATGCCATGCATGCTGTAATTTGGTGTGTGCATTAATATAATGTGGCCTACTACTCAAAATATGAGAGCTCCAGAAGTGATGACACTTCGCAGATGATAGCTTCAACATATAGTAAAGAAGAACAAGTCGACCTGACCTGACAGATTCAAAATATACTAAGGGAGAACAACTCGACCTGACCAGTCGACCGCAAGAGAAGAGGATCATCTTAAAGAACAGCAGAAGAGCAAGCAGATTGAAGATATTACAAGTCTTTCAATACAATGTCGGTTGGCCACCCATGATGAACCAGAGCGCACAGAGAAATACTATTCCTTCCGGTCTCTCCATATGTGGCTCACATGCATTTCGAAACTAAAGTAGGAACATTTAGCTGACCAATTAAACATCTCTCAGTTTTACTAATATCATCATAATAACTGATTTGAATTTGTATAACTAAGCTTGTTTAGCTCGATGGGTGGAGCACTGCTATTACAACACGAACCACGTAGGCTGATTGTGGTCATCATAAAATGGGGAAAACGTAAGCATGATGAGTATAGTGTTGACCGTGGTTGTGGGATGACAGATCTAAAGCTGCAAACCTCGCAAAGGGTAGTCATCAACCGATGTTTTCTTTGAAATAATAACTAAGATTTGATATGGACAAGAAAGTACAATCAACAAGTGACAAAGAAATGTAATTCTTCTATCTCTCTATATGTCGTGACATGCATTTGGAAACTCAAGTGGGACCTTTAGCTAACCAACTAAATGTGTCTGTTCACTAATATCAGTATCATATCACAATCATATTTGAACAACTAAGCTTTGAAATTTTGAGTGTTGTGTTGTTTAGCCTCAAGGGTGGAGTAATGCTAGTACGACAGAAAGCACCTACGCAGATCATAGTAGAGTAGATAAAAGGGGAAAACCCTAAGCATCAAGAGTAAAATCAAGAATCTAGAACTAGCTGGACCAGTGGGTGGCGCACATGCTTTTCAAAATGAATATGGGAACATTTGGTGACCAATTAAATATTCTCTGTTTTAGTGATATGAGCATCATATCAGATTCGTATTTAAACACGTAAGCTTTGGGTTGAGGTCTTGAGGAGCAGTGCTAGCATGACACGAAGCACCTCTGATGATGATAGTGAATATAAGGGGGGGCATAAGCTTTACGAGTATAGTGACCGCGCCATGGCGGATCTGAAGGTGCAAACCAGAAAAAGCTACTTTGCAACCAATGATTGCTTTCCACTAGCCACTACGATTTGGTACGGATGAGAAAAGTATAGTAAACAATTTATGATCTATTTTCCAGGTGAGATTAATAACTTAAGCACATATGGAAGAGTACCAGGACTTTGCTGATACGTTGAGGGTGGTACGGGTGCAATGGCTGTCGGCGGCAGCGAAGAAGAATTTAGACGGCAGACGGCCGGGTCGGGGGATAAATCCTGTTGCCGTGGACGAGACGGTCATAGGAGCAGCAATGGCAAGGTGGACGGAGGCACCGATGAAGCGAGAGGATGCAATGAAAGGATTCTGGTCCGGCGCCGTGGATGAGATACGTCCATCTCTTACAGTGGACGATGGGGTTGGGGTAGCGGCTCCGGCAAGGTGGAGGATGGGGTGGCAGACGGAGGAGGCTGGCCGCAGTTGGGAGGTTGTCATGGTGCCGATGGTGTATGAATGGGGAAAATGGAGGGGGAGGGGGATCTCAAACTTTGGTATGCGCTTGTCTGAAATGTGGGAAAGTTACAAACTTATCCGCCGTTTAAAATTTCGGAAATCACATCGGTTGGGGATAGGACGGTAATCTCGCATCTCCCAAATATTTGTCGGTAACGATTTCGGGTGAGGAGAGGGTGTTTTTCCGCCCATGGTTGGCGCCCATGGTGTATGAATGGGGCTGACACGTAGGCGGTTGTGTCACGTCTGAGGGAAGTTACACATCTGCCCCTATTTAAAATATTACCCTACATCAATTTTGCACGAGGTGAGTTTGTTTTGCCGCCCACCATGTATGAATGGGGAAATGGAGGGAGAGACACATGTCTTTCAGACGAGCTTGAATCAAATATGTTTTCCCGCCCATGTTTGGCACCCACCGTGTCTGAATGGGCTCAGAGGCCGTCGTGTCACGTCCAATTGAAGTTACTAGTCTACCCCTATTGACAGCAGTGTAAATCCAGTCAATAAGGATGTCAAGTGTCAGGGGTAGACAGTAATTTCCATCTCATAAACACTTGCTTTGGGGAGCTCACAAATTATAGTGGGTGTTTAGCCGCTTCGCTCAAAACTTGGGAGAATTAGCATTCATGTTTGCCCTAGGCCCTGGCAACTAAATTCAAATCCAAATTGTATTTGATTACGAATATCCACAGATAATTCTACATTGTGTTATTTATTTCTTGAAAACCACAACAAAGCTTTATTCCACCTTTATATATGATTATGATTTAGAAATGTCGTGGTCTTCGAATTCACTAGGTTGGATACACTTTGAGTCAAACAGTTATTTCATCCTATACAATATACTCACACAAAAAACTGTTCACCTTATGTCAATCATACAAGTACTGAGGATTACCTCGCCTAAAAAATTCGGATCATTACAACACATGGACAACATAGGGGGTCCTACAACATAATCCATTCAGAGACATGACACAACATGCAAGTACAATAATCTAATGACAATTTCAACTGGTATCTAAAGAAGAACCGGGATTTCCCTGGGCTTCAGATAGCAAAAAAGATAGGACCTCCTCCGTCTTCAAATGCAACATTCTTACTTCCTCCAATTCTTGGGTTGCTTGCATATTGTGTGCCGCAAATTGCATAATTGCCAGCCTCAAGATCAAGATTACCTCATTCATGGCAGCCACACCATCTCTTTATGCCTCTAGTAGATCCTCAAGAACTATAATATCTATGTTCAGACTGCTCTCCGGCAGTGTTGCCTCTTAACTACTACCATCTGGTAACATGGACGGCACACTGCTTCCACAAATAGATTCTGGGGTTGTACATTGTGTCCTAGTGTGAACGACATCCTAAAAGGTTTCCTCTGGATAGAGTAAGAGATAGTTATCGCATGATCCAGGTAGTAAGAGTTGGGGAACGTAGTAATTTCAAAAAAATTCCTATGCACACGCAAGATAATGGTGATGCACAGCAACGAGAGGGGAGAGTGTTGTCCACGTACCCTCATATACCGAAAGTGGAAGCATTAGCACAACGCGATTGATGTAGTCGTACGTCTTCATGGCCCGACCGATCAAGCACCGAAAGCACGGCACCTCCGAGTTCTTGCACATTTTCAGCTCGATGATGTCCCTCGAACTCCGATCCAACCGAGTGTCGAGGGAGAGTTCCGTCGGCACGACGGTGTGGTGATGATGATGATGTTCTCCCGACGTAGGGCTTCGCCTAAGCACCACTACGATATTATCGAGGTGGAATATAGTGGAGGGGGCACCGCACACGGCTAATAGATCTCAAGGATCAATTGTTGTTGTGTCTAGAGGTGCCCCTGCCCCCGTATATAAAGGAGCAAGGGGGGAGGGGGCGGCCGGCCAGGAGGGGCGCGCCAGGAGGAGTCCTACTCCCACCGGGAGTAGGACTCCCTCCTTTCCTTGTCCAACTAGGAGATGGGGAAGGAAGGGAGAGAAGGGAGGAAGGAAAGTGGGGCGCCGCCCCCCCTTCCTTGTCCTATTCGGACTAGAGGAGGAGGGGGCGTGTGGCCTGCCCTGGCCGCCCCTCCTCTACTCCACTTTTGGCCCATGTGTCCCATTAACCCCCCGGGAGGTTCCGGTAACCCCCCAGTACTCTGGTATATATATCCGATAACCCCCGGAACCATTCCAGTGTCCGAATATAGTCGTCCAATATATCAATCTTCATGTCTCGACAATTTCGAGACTCCTTGTCACGACCGTGATCACATCCGGGACTCCGAACTATCTTCAGTACATCAAAACACATGAACTCATAATATAACTGTCATCTAACTTTAAGCGTGCGGACCCTACGGGTTAGAGAACTATGTAGACATGACCGAGACACGTCTCCGGTCAATAACTAATAGCGGAACCTGGATGCTCATATTGGCTCCTACATATTCTGCAAAGATCTTTATCGGTCAAACCGCATAACAACATACGTTGTTTGCTTTGTCATCGGTATGTTACTTGCCCGAGATTCGGTCGTCGGTATCTCAATACCTAGTTCAATCTCGTTACCGGCAAGTCTCTTTACTCGTTATGTAATGCGTCATTCCGTAACTAACTCGTTAGCTACATTGCTTGCAAGGCTTATAGTGATGTGCATTACCGAGAGGGCCCGGAGATACCTCTCCGACAATCGGAGTGACAAAACCTAATCTCGAAATACGCCAACTCAACATGTACCTTTGGAGACACCTGTAGAGCTCCTTTACAATCACCCAGTTATGTTGTGATGTTTGGTAGCACACAAAGTGTTCCTCCGGTAAACGGGAGTTGCATAATCTCATAGTTGTAGGAACATGTATAAGTCATGATGAAAGCAATAGCAACATACTAAACGATCAAGTTCTAAGCTAACGGAATGGGTCAAGCCAATCACATCATTCTTCTAATGATGTGATCCCATTAATCAAATAACAACTCATGTTTATGGTCAGGAAACATAACCATCTTTGATTAACGAGCTAGTCAAGTAGAGGCATACTAGTGACACTATGTTTGTCTATGTATTCACACATGTATTATGTTTCCGGTTAATACAATTCTAGCATGAATGATAAACATTTATCATGATATAAGGAAATAAATAATAACTTTATTATTGCCTCTAGGGCATATTTCCTTCAGTATCCCACTTGCACTAGAGTGAATAATCTAGATTACATAGTAATGATTCTAGCACCCATGGAGCCTTGGTGCTGATCATGTTTTGCTCGTGGAAGAGGCTTAGTCAACGGGTCTGCAACATTCAGATCCGTATGTATCTTGAAAATCTCCATCTCTCCCACCTGGACTTGGTCCCGGATGGAATTGAAGAGTCTCTTGATGTGCTTGGTCCTCTTGTGAAATCTGGAATCCTTTGCCAAGGCAATTGCACCAGTATTGTCACAAAAGATCTTCATTGGTCCCGATGCACTAGGTATGACACCTAGATCGGCTATGAACTCCTTCATCCAGACTCCTTCATTTGCTGTTTCCGAAGCAGCTATGTACTCCGCTTCGCATGTAGATCCCACCATGACGCTTTGTTTAGAACTACACCAACTGACAGCTCCACCATTCGATATAAACACGTATCCGGTTTGCGATTTAGAATTGTTCGGATCAGTGTCAAAGCTTGCATCGATGTAACCATTTACGACTAGCTCTTTGTCACCTCCATAAACAAGAAACATATCCTTAGTCCTTTTCAGGTATTTCAGGATATTCTTGACCGATGTCTAGTGATCCACTCCTGGATTACTTTGGTACTGTAACGCCCCGGATACACCCGCCGGTGGTCGTTACTCCTGGCGGGATCTAGACTGGCCCCACAGATCAATACTAGTCTTTTCTGCACACTTTGTCCTCACTCGTGCGCACCCGGGAGCAACTTCTTGGTCGGTCACCCATCCTGAAACTACTCCAAGCTGAGCACGCTTAACTTTGGAGTTCTGTCCGAATGGGCTTCCGGAAAAGAAGGAATTCCTTATTAATATGAGTAGTCTATCATCCCTAATAAGCCAGGCTATCACATACACCCCCACTCAGAGGAACCGACGTCCTCGCTGGGCCACAGGAACGTTCCCTCTTGGCACATACGTCTGTGCTTCCAGTCCGGCACATGTGCCATGCCGTGTGCCATGACGGGTCACAAACATCATGCACAACATGACCGCACACCTGTCTGCAAACCATCCATGTAACCGCGAGGGTTGGCTCTAATACCAACTTGTAATGCCCCGGACACACCCGCCGGTGGTCGTTACTCCTGGCAGGATCTAGACTAGCCCCACAGATCAATACTAGTCTTTGCTGCACACTTTGTCCTCACTCGTGCGCACCCGGGAGCAACTTCCCGGTCGGTCACCCATCCTGAAACTACTCCAAGTGGAGCATGCATAACTTTGGAGTTCTGTCTGAATGGGCTTCCGAAAAAGAAGGAATTCCTTATTGATATGAGTAGTCTATCATCCCTAATAAGCCAGGCTATCACAGGTACCTCCCTGCTAGACTTATTGCTAAGCATACATCAGGTCTGGTACACAGCATTGCACATGATAGAGCCTATGGCTGAAACATAGGGAACATCTTTCATTTTCTCTCTATCTTCTGCTGTGGTCGGGCTTTGAGTCTGACTCAACTTCACACCTTGTAATACAGGCAAGAACCCTTTCTTTGCCTGATCCATTTTGAACTTTTTCAAAACTTTATCAAGGTATGTGCTTTGTGAAAGTCCAATTAAGCGTTTTGATCTATCTCTATAGATCTTGATGCCTAATATTTAAGCACCTTCACCAAGGTCTTTCATTGAAAAACTTTTATTCAAGTATCCTTTTATGCTATCCATAAATCTATATCATTTCCAATTAACAATATGTCGTCTACATATAATATCAGAAATGCTACAGAGCTCCCACTCACTTTCTTGTAAATACAGGCTTCTCCAAAAGTCTGTATAAAACCATATGCTTTGATCACACTATCAAAGCATTTATTCCAACTCCGAGAGGCTTGCACCAGTCCATAAATGGATTGCTGGAGCTTGCACACTTTGTTAGCGCCTTTTGGATCGACAAAACCTTCTAGTTGCATCATATACAACTCTTCTTCCAGAAATCCATTCAGGAATGCAGTTTTGACATCCATTTGCCATATTTCATAATCGTAAAATGCAGCAATTGCTAACATGATTCGGACAAACTTAAGCATCGCTATGGGTGAGAAAGTCTCATCATAGTCAACTCCTTGAACTTGTAGAAACCCTTTCGCAACAAGTCGAGCTTTGTAGACAGTTACATCACCATCAGCACCAGTCTTCTTCTTGAAGATCCATTTATTCTCGAGGGCTTGCCGATCATCGGGCAAGTCAACCAAAGTCCATACTTTGTTCTCATACATGGATCCCATCTCAGATTTCATGGCCTCAAGCCATTTTGCGGAATCTGGGCTCATCATCGGTTCCTCATAGTTCGTAGGTTCGCCATGGTCAAGTAACATGACCTCCAGAATAGGATTACCATACCACTCTGGTGCGCATCTTACTCTAGTTGACCTATGAGGTTCGGTAGTAACTTGATCTGAAGTTTCATCATCAATATCATTAGCTTCCTCACTGATTGGTGTAGTTGTCACAGGAACCGGTTTATGTGATGAAGTACTTTCCAATAAGGGAGCAGGTACAGTTACCTCATCAAGTTCCACTTTCCTCCCACTCACTTCTTTCGAGAGAAATTCCTTCTCTAGAAAGGATCCGAATTTAGCAACAAAAGTCTTGCCTTCAGATCTGTGATAGAAGGTGTACCCAATAATCTCCTTTGGGTATCCTATGAAGACACATTTCTCCGATTTGGGTTCAAGCTTATCTGGTTGAAGTTTCTTCACATAAGCATCGCATCCCCAAACTTTAAGAAACGACAACTTTGGTTTCTTGCCAAACCACAGTTCATAAGGCGTCGTCTCAACGAATTTTGATGGTGCATTATTTAACGTTAATGCGGCCGTCTCTAAAGCGTAACCCCAAAATGATAGCGGTAAATCAGTAAGAGACATCATAGATCGCACCATATCTACTAAAGTACGATTACGACGTTCGGACACACCATTACGTTGTGGTGTTCTGGGTGGCGTGAGTTGCGAAACTATTCCGCATTGTTTCAAATGTAAACCAAACTCGTAACTCAAATATTCTCCTCCATGATCGGATCGTAGAAACTTTATTTTCTTGTTACGGTGATTTTCGACTTCACTCTAAAATTCTTTGAACTTTTCAAATGTTTCAGACTTGTGTTTCATTAAGTAGATATACCCATATCTGCTAAAATCATCTGAGAAGGTGAGAAAATAACGATACCCGCCACGAGCCTCAATGTTCATTGGACCACATACATTAGTATGTATGATTTCCAACAAATCTGTTGCTCGCTCCATAGTTCCGGAGAATGGCGTTTTAGTCATCTTGCCCATGTGGCACGGTTCGCAAGTACCAAGTGATTCATAATCAAGTGATTCCAGAAGTCCATCAGTATGGAGTTTCTTCATGCGTTTTACACCAATATGACCCAAACAACAGTGCCACAAATAAGTTGCACTATCATTATAAACTCTGCATCTTTTGGCTTCAACATTATGAATATGTGTATCACTACTATCAAGATTTAATAAAAATAGACCACTCTTCAAGGGTGCATGACCATAAAAGATATTACTCATATAAACAGAACAACCATTATTCTCTGATTTAAATGAATAACCGTCTCGCATCAAACAAGATCCAGATATAATGTTCATGCTCAACGCTGGCACAAAATAACAATTATTCAGGTCTAAAACTAATCCCGAAGGTAGATGTAGAGGTAGCGTGCCGACCGCAATCGCATCGACTTTGGAACCATTTCCCACACGCATCGTCACCTCGTCCTTAGCCAATCTTCGCTTAATCCATAGTCCCTATTTCGAGTTGCAAATATTAGCAACAGAACTAGTATCAAATACCCAGGTCCTACTGCGAGCATTAGTAAGGTACACATCAATAACATGTATATCACATATACCTTTGTTCACCTTGCCATCCTTCTTATCCGCCAAATACTTGGGGCAGCGCCACTTCCAGTGACCAGTCTGCTTGCAGTAGAAGCACTCAGTCTCAGGCTTAGGTCCAGATTTGGATTTCTTCTCTTGAGCATCAACTTGTTTGCCGTTCTTCTTGAAGTTCCCCTTCTTCTTCCCTTTACCCTTTTTCTTAAAACTAGTGGTCTTATTGACCATCAACACTTGATGCTCCTTTTTGATTTCTACCTCCGCAGCCTTTAGCATTGCGAAGAGCTCGGGAATAGTCTTGTTCATCCCTTGCATATTACAGTTCATCACGAAGCTCTTGTAGCTTGGTGGCAGTGATTGAAGAATTCTGTCAATGGCACTATCTTCAGGAAGATTAACTCCCAATTCAATCAAGTGATTATTATACCCAGACATTTTGAGTATATGTTCACTGACAGAACTATTCTCTTCCATCTTTCAGCTATAGAACTTATTGGAGACTTCATATCTCTCAATTCGGGCATTTGCTTGAAATATTAACTTCAACTCCTGGAATCATATGCTCCATGACGTTCAAAACATCGTTGAAGTCCCGGTTCTAAGCCGTAAAGCATGGCACACTGAACTATCGAGTAGTCATTAGCTTTGCTCTGCCAGACATTCTTAACGTCATAAGCTGCATCTGCAGCAGGCCTGACACCCAGTGGTGCTTCCAGGACGTAATTCTTCTGTGCAGCAATGAGGATAATCCTCAAGTTACGGACCCAGTCCGTGTAATTGCTACCATCATCTTTCAACTTAGCTTTCTTAAGGAACGCATTAAAATTCAACAGAACAACAGCACGAGCCATCTATCTACAACAAACATAGACAAGCAAAATACTATCAGGTACTAAGTTCATGATAAATTTAAGTTCAATTAATCATATTACTTAAGAACTCCCACTTAGATAGACATCTCTCTAATCATCTAAGTGATCACGTGATCCAAATCAACTAAACCATGTCCGATCATCACGTGAGATGGAGTAGTTTTCAATGGTGAACATCACTATGTTGATCATATCTACTATATGATTCACGGTCGACCTTTCGGTCTCAGTGTTCCGAGGCCATATCTGCATATGCTAGGCTCGTCAAGTTTAACCCGAGTATTCCGTGTGTGCAACTGTTTTGCACCCGTTGTATTTGAACGTAGAGCCTATCACACCCGATCATCACGTGGTGTCTCAGCACGAAGAACTTTCGCAACGGTGCATACTCAGGGAGAACACTTCTACCTTGAAATTTAGTGAGTGATCATCTTATAATGCTACCATCAATCAAAGAAAAATAAGATGCATAAAGGATAAACATCACATGCAATCAATATAAGTGATATGATATGGCCATCATCATCTTGTGCTTGTGATCGCCATCTCCGAAGCACCGTCATGATCACCATCGTCATCGGTGCGACACCTTGATCTTCATTGTAGCATCGTTGTCGTCTCGCCACCTATTGCTTCTACGACTATCGCTACCGCTTAGTGATAAAGTAAAGCAATTACAGGGCGATTGCATTGCATACAATAAAGCTACAACTATATGGCTCCTGCCAGTTGCCGATAACTCGGTTACATAACATGATCATCTCATACAATAAAATATAGGATCATGTCTTGAGCATATCACATCACAACATACCTTGCAAAAACAAG
The DNA here is from genome assembly GCF_018294505.1 of Triticum aestivum. Lineage (NCBI taxonomy): Eukaryota > Viridiplantae > Streptophyta > Magnoliopsida > Poales > Poaceae > Triticum > Triticum aestivum. The sequence goes on from NC_057801.1 coordinate 329,793,922, forward strand.
TTAGACGTCCTCTACTTTGTTGTTGCATGTTTTACGTGGCTGCTACGAGCTGAGCAAGAACCGTTCTTACGTACGCATCAAAACCACAACGATAGTTCATCAAGTTAGTGATGTTTTAACCTTCTTAAGGACCGGGCGTAGCCACACTCAGTTCAACTAAAGTTGGAGAAATTGACACCCGCCAGCCACCTGTGTGGAAAGCACGTCGGTAGAACCAGTCTCGCATAAGCGTACGCGTAATGCCGTTCCGGGCCGCTTCATCCAACAATACCGCCGAACAAAAGTATGACATGCTGGTAAGCAGTATGACTTGTATCGCCCACAACTCACTTGTGTTCTACTCGTGCATATAACATCAACACATAAAACCTAGGCTCGGATGCCACTGTTGGGGAACGTAGTAATTTCAAAAAAAATCCTACGCACACGCAAGATCATGGTGATGCATAGCAACGAGAGGGGAGAGTGTTGTCCATGTACCCTCATAGACCGAAAGCGGAAGCGTTAGCACAACAAAGTTGATGTAGTCGTACTTCTATTCACACACGAACACGTCACCATGTACCCTCAACGCCGGGGGTGATGCACCGCAGCTCACGTCGAAGAAGACCCGCCGGAAGCGCAGTATGCAAGACAATCCGGCAGGCGCTTTTGAGGACCCGAAACCCCACACGCCCGGGAGGGACCCCGTATGGGCACGCCGCGGCTATGGGTTGCCCTAGGTCCTCGAGGTTCGCCGCCCTACAAACGAAGAACGAGAAGAAGAAGAACAAGGGTTAAGGAGAAAAGATAAAAGATAATAAGTGGTAGATGATTGTTTGATTGTGTGTTTTTGTTCAATCGGCCGTCATCTCTTGTCTATATATGAGGCGGATGGACTTCCCGTACAAGAAAATGACTTTCCTAGCCATCCAAATCATCAAAACCTAATAAAACACGGAGTACTCACGACCTCCGGCCCGGATGTCCGGCTCAAGGCCCAGATGATCCGGCCTAGCCCAGTTTTTTGACAACAGCTCACTAATTGGGCTGTAACTTTTGCATATTACCTCGGATTAAGATGGTTTCTATATCCATGATCAACCGCCTCGACGAGACGCACAACTTTGATGTTGAACACTTTTTCATCTGAGGTCATCTTGAGGGAGTTTCGGGCTGTTTTCTAACATCTATAGTCGAAAAAACTGCCCGGACGTCCGGACTTCTACCCGGACTGTCCGGCCTCCATCCGGATCCGCGGACTGTCCGGCCTCCATCCGGATCATCCGGGACTGTACCCAGATCATCCGGCTTCAGCTCGAACCTTTTGGTGTCTTTGTGCTTCAATTACCCGGATGATCCGGACCGCGGCCCGGATGATCCGGCCAAACATTGTTGCAGCGCACGGTTTTGCCTGTAACTTTCACATACGACCTTGGATGGGGATGCTTTTTATATTAAAATCGTCCGTTCGACGAGGCGAAGAACATTTCTGTTGTAACTTTTTCCATACGAGGCCTTATTAATTAGGTTTCATGCCATTCTTTAATCAGGTGTCAACACGAGTATCTCCGAAATTGTCATATCTTTTGCACTTGAGCTCCGTTTTGGTCCATCTTCATATTTATTTCGATCATCTTGACGAGGGCCATCAAATGGTGATATGAACTCATAATTTTACCCTCATTCCATTATAGACTCAAGTCACTCTATACGATCATGCCATTTTTTATCCGTCTTTGGATGGCTCCGCAACACCTTCGTGATTCTGTGCATCATTGCTTTGAAGATCCATGTCAGCCGAACTTTGTTCGGCTACTTGATCTTGTCCTTGAGGCTTGTCAATTTCTATGACACGGAACTCATAGGGAAGGAAGTAGGTTCCATTGACTTTGGAAAAATCAAGTATGGCAGTTTTGCTATGCTTTCCATGCCCTTTCTCAATAATGCTTACCTCTTTGGATTTGATGGACTCAGAATATATACTACTTGATTCAGCTTTTCTAATAACCGAATTTTCTGTGTTACCTGAATCAACAACTTTATCTTTTTGAATTTGCAAGGCTTCTCGTTCTTGTCTAATTTTAGCCCACATCTCAGCTTGGCGATTTTTAAACTTTTTCATCTCAATTTCCATCCACTCGTCATGAGATTGCCCCCTAATACTTTGAGACTCTTTAGGCAATGAGGTGCCGAAACTTTGCAATTGTTTAGGTGGTACACTGGATGGTACAACACTGGGTGACTGCATCATTTGCACAACTCTAGCTTTTACAGCAGCAAAATCATGAGGCTTCCCGCCATCTATTAGTTCCTGGCAAATAGAGTTGCACAAATCCCAAGAGAATGTAAGCCTGTTCTCAATTACCCAGTCTGGATATGGTTGCCCCCCAATGCTTTTAGACTCTTTCAGCAATGAGATGTTGCTGAAATTCTTTAATTATGTAGGGGGGGACATGATATGCCACTGTAGTAGGTGAAGGCATTTGTGCTCCTGCAGAAGTTTCACTTATTCGGCCATGACCATTAAGGTGCGGAGCCGAATTATGGACATCAATAGTTGCGTATGGTGCCAAAAAACTAGTAGCATGAGGTGTAGCATATGATGTTTGAGGGTAATTGGCCGAATAACTAGTAGTAGCATGGCCAATTCCCCTATCCACCAGCATGTTTGGATTAACATGTTGCAAATTAGTTGCCGATGAATAAAAAGATGAAACACTATGTTGCATGCCATTGAAAGATCCTACATGGGTTGTTTCAACTTGATTAACCGAAATCATCATGTTGTTCATTGGTATATAGATTTGTGGGGTTGCCGATGCATGGGAGTTAGGATACATATGTTGCATGTTGATAAAATTATATAAAGTTGAAGCATGAAGATTATTTTGAATCAGCTGTTGCACATAATTAGATGCATGATTGATAAAACTAGGGCTAGCTGATACATTATGTTCATTAGACGATCTAGCAACAACATATGCATTATTTGCATCTACATAAGTAAATCGAGTATTCATATTACCATTGTAGATCGCAAACCCTAGATGACGATCTCTTCGTAGCAAGAACAGGCAGAAGACCGTTCAAAGCTTCTTCCCCAGCGGAGTCGCCAAAAAGTGTGTTCACACATGAACACGTCACCGTGTATCCTCGACGCCGGGGGTGATGCACCACAGCTCATGTCGAAGGAGACCCGCCGGAAGCGCGGTACACAAGACAATCCGGCGGGCGCTTTTGAGGACCCAAAACCCCACACGCCCGGGAGGGACCCCGTATGGGCGCGCGGCGGCTATTGGTTTCCCTAGGTCGACCTGATCACCCCTAGGGCCTCGAGGTTCGCTGCCCTACAAACGAAGAACGAACAAGAACGAGAAGAAGAAGAACAAGGGTTAAGGAGAAAAGATAAAAGATAAAAAGTGGTAGATGATTGTCCGATTGTGTGTTGTTATTCAATCGGCCGTCACCTCTTGTCTATATATGAGGCAGATGGACTTCCCATACAAGAAAAGGACTTTCCCAGCCGTCCAGATCATCAAAACCTAATAAAACACGGAGTACTCACGACCTCCGGCCCGAATGTCCGGCTCAAGGCCCGGATGATCCGCCCTAGCCCAGTTTTCTGACAGCAGCTCACCAATTGGTCTCTTATTTTTGCATATGAACCCGGATTAAGATTTTTTTACATCAAAATCAACCGCCTCGACGAGACGCACAACTTTGATGTTGAACACTTTTTGATCTAAGGTCATCATGTGGGTATTTCGGGATGTTTTCAAACATCTACAACAGAAAAAACTGCCCGGACGTCCGGACTTCTAACCAGACTATCCGGCCTCCATCCGGATCATCCGGGACTGTACCCCGATCATCCGACTTCAGCGCCAAACTTCTGGTGTCTTTGTGCTTCAATTACCCGGATGATCCGGACCCCCGGACCGGATGATCCGGCCAAACATTGTTGCAGGGCACGGTTTTGCGTGTAACTTTTGCATACAACAGTGGATGGGGATGCTTTTTATATCAAAATCATCCGTTTCGACGAGACGAAGAACTTTGCAGTTGTAACTGTTTCCATATGAGGCATTATTAATTAGGTTTCATGCCATTCTTTAATCAGGTGTCAACACGGGTATCTCCGAAATTGTCATATCTTTTAGACTTGAGCTCCGTTTTGGTCCATCTTCATATTTATTTCAATCATCTTGACGAGGGCCATCAAATGGTGACATGAACTCATAATTTACCCTCATTCAATTATAGACTCAAGTCACCCTTTGCGATCATGCCAGTTTTGAGCGTCAACAACGTCTTCATGGCCCGACCGATCAAGCACCAAAAGCACGGCACCTCCGAGTTCTTGCACACGTTCAGCTCGATGACGTCCCTCGAACTACGATCCAGCCGAGTGTCGAGGGAGAGTTCCGTCAGAATGATGGCGTGGTGACAATGATGATGTTCTACCGATGTAGGGCTTTGCCTAAGCACCGCTACGATATTATCGAGGTGGAATATAGTGGAGGGGGGCACCGCTCACGGCTAATAGATCTCAAGGATCAATTGTTGTTGTGTCTAGAGGTGCCCCCTGCCCCCGTATATAAAGGAACAAGGGGGAGGGGGCGGCCGGCCAGGAGAGGCGTGCCAGGAGGAGTCTTACTCCCACCGGGAGTAGGACTCCCTCCTTTCCTTGTCCAACTAGGAGAGGGGAAAGGAAGGGAGAGAGGGGAAAGGAAGGGAGAGAGGGGAGGAAGGAAAGGGGGGCGCCGCCGCACCTTCCTTCTCCTATTCGTACTAGAGGGGGAGGGGGCGTGCGGCCTGCCCTGGCCGCCCCTCCTCTTCTCCATTTTGGGCCCATGTGGCCCATTAACCCCCCGGGGGGTTCTGGTAAGCCCCCGGTACTCCGGTATATATCCGATAACCCCCGTAACCATTCCTGTGTCCGAATATTGTCGTTCAATATTTCAATCTTCATGTATCGACCATTTCGAGACTCCTCGTCATTTCCATGATCACATCTGGGACTCTGAACTATTTTGGGTACATCAAAACACATGAACTCATAATATAACTGTCTTCTAACTTTAAGTGTGCGGACCTTACGGATTCGAGAACTATGTAGACATGACCGAGACACGTCTCCGGTCAATAACGAATAGCGGAACCTGGATGCTCATATTGGCTCCTACATATTCTACGAAGATCTTTATCGGTCAAACCGCATAACAACATACGTTGTCCCTTTGTCATCGGTATGTTACTTTCCCGATATTTGATCGTCGGTATCTCAATACCTAGTTCAATCTCGTTACCGGCAAGTCTCTTTACACATTATGTAATGCATCATTCCGTAACTAACTCATTAGCTACATTGTTTGCAAGGCTTATAGTGATGTGCATTACCGAGAGGGCCCATAGATACCTCTCCGACAATCGGAGTGACAAAACCTAATCTCAAAATACGCAAACTCAACATGTACCTTTGGAGACACCTGTAGAGCTCCTTTATAGTCACCCAGTTACGTTGTGACGTTTGGTAGCACACAAAGTGTTCCTCTGTTAAACGGGAGTTGCATAATCTCATAGTTGTAGGAACATGTATAAGTCATGAAGAAAGCAATAGCAACATACTAAACGATCAAGTGCTAAGCTAACGGAATGGGTCAAGTCAATCACATCATTCTTCTAATGATGTGATCCCGTTAATCAAATAACAACTAATGTTTATGGTCAGGAAACATAACCATCTTTGATTAACGAGCATGGCAAGCTATATTTAAATGGTTCTAAGCAGCATCAGCCGAAAAGAAATTAAAATGGTAAGATGAAACTAGGGATGTAAGTGGCAAATAAACGACATCCGCTAGTCCCATCTAGTTAGTTTTTGCTAGCTCCTTAGTTCATTTTCCTCAAAAAACAAAAACTCTTTTGAACTATCATACCACTAGTGGACTTTAATCGGGATTAAATGGGACCCAGTTGACATCCCTAATTGAAAGGGAGTGCACCACCGCTATATTTAAGTTGCCAAGGCATCTAAGCAGCTGAAATAATCTGAGAAAGCACTTAACAGTGTGGCCTCATATAAACTATGAAGACAGTCTTGTGATGAAGTTTAGAGGAAAAGTTAAGGACTCAAATGAACTAGGCATGCATTTCTTTACGATAGTCACTGCTGACATATTGGCCATCTCAGGTATAGCGTAACAAGTAAGAAACAAGCATTCGAATCAAGCAATACAGCAAAGCAGACAATTGAACTATTTGTAATTATGTAGGATTAGAGGTTGAGGGCACAAGCCAAGAAAGCAGCCCACTCGCGTTACATTTCACATGTACTAAAACACACTGGCTTACCATATGTTGCTGTAAGCCTCGCTGCTGTTGCAATGTTCTTTGATGATATCGCCAGCATCTCGTGGTTGCAAATCTAGTTGTCGTAGTTTATTCTGCACCCTCTGTTTAGGTAAAATTAATTTTAATTGCATGCACTGGTTCGAATTGATCATCAATGGTTCATCGAAACTAATGAAACAAGGGTGTGTGCATACACGACAATATATCTGCTTCCCTCTCTTTTTGTGCTTGTTCGAGGTGCCAGCCACCAAAAAACAAATATTTTTCTTATGGGGTTGGCAGCTCCATAATAGAAGCATCAAATTAGTCATGCAACTTGGGAAGATCAAGAACACAGAAAAAAGTAATGAACAGAGGCTCAGAGCAGTGATGTAATAGCTAGCATCAGAAAATATAGGGGAACGAACAAAAAGCAGCGGAACCACATGCTAGTTTGCTGATGTGTAATTAAGCATATATAACATGAAGCAGTCTGATGGAACCAATAGGTGGCATCAGAACAACACCATTATCATAAATATAGCATGCAAGAAGTAAAATAGTAGGTAGTGATATCTAGGAAGTACAGTAATACTTAGGACAAAACTAAAGAACATTAACTATATGTGCACTGGTATGTAATTTAGCACATGTAACATATTCACTCCCAGAAGTATGGCCCTACAGGTGCAAGCAGAATATCGCGTCTCATGAAAAATTGAATGATGCCCTAAAGAAATTCAAAGGTGTCGGATTTCGTGTTCCGGCAGACCCTTGAGGTTCAAACTCTGGGGTGCGCGCGAAGATCTCTCCTCCTACCAACTCGCGTCTCGAGGCCTCACAAGGAATCTAGGCTAGAAAGAAGAACACACAAGGGACACGAGATTTATACTGGTTCAGGCCACCATTGTGGTGTGATACCCTACTCAAGTGTGTGGTGTGGTGGATTGCCTCAGGGGCTGATGATGAACAATTCAAGGGAAGAACAGCCCGTCGCGGCTGGTGCGATGAACTGCTTGGGTGAGTTCACCTGCCTCTCTCTCTAGTCTATCCGAAGACCTCTCTCTGATCGACCCCCCTTGCCCTGTGGTGGCTAGCTCTATTTATAGAGGGAGGCCCTGGGCCTCTTCCCCAATAATGAGCGGGAAGGGCGCCAACAATTGGCCGATTAGAAGGGGTACATCTAGTACACTTATCCTGACTAAAGTTGGTCTACGGCTGCCAAAGGCTCTAACAATGACGCCGTCCTGGGCTCCACGATGACCTCCATCCTGCCGTTCTGCTAGTCTTGGTCTTGTTGCACCGAAATGGTAACCTTTGCCTGATGCCTTGGCCTGTGCTTTCCCCCTTTGCACCGAAGGGGAAACAAGGACACTGCGCAGGCCGGCGCCCGCCTGGCGCCCGCCTGGTCTCGATCGTCATGGCTTGCGTCATGGGCACCTCGCGAGGTACCCTGCCTTGATCGCCCCGCCTCCTCGCGAGCCTGCCTGGCGAGGCCACTCCTGAGGAGGCTTCCTGTCGTCCGCCCCGTGAGGCTTGGCCCCTCGCGAGGGTCTTGAGCTTGAGATGAGGAAGCTGGGCCGCACTGGGCCCCCACTTGAGCCACGCCGCAGGCCACAGGCAGGCAAGTCTAGGGATCCCCATTCCCAGAACACCGATAGTAGCCCTCGGGCCCAAGGCGCGCCCGGGCTTGGCTTAGCAGAGAAGCGAAGGGGCAAGTGCGAAGTGCCGCGGGCCCCAATAGCCTGCGGCCTTGGGCGTCGCGTGGCGGTTGATTGGACGTGGGCGTCTCCGCTTCCACACGACGCCTCGGCAACTGTCCATCTGAGAAAAGGGGTGTCCGGGCCAGACTTACCTGCTTCGCTCCCGTTCGCCTTGCTCCAGATCCCCTTTCTCGCTCTTCTCTTCCTCGCTTCCGAAATCCTCCAGATCCGCCTCGATCCCTTCCGCCCGGCAAGCCATGGCACCTCGCAAGACCCCGACCGAGGCCTGGTACTTGCCGGCTCTAGATCCCCCGAATGTGTCGGAGAAGAATATCGCCCTCATGCGCCTGATGACGGTGGTGCAGGGCAACGAGGGAGCTACTGTGCTGAAGGCCGGCTCCGACCAGCCTGAAGGCAAGGGGAGTACCTTCTACCCGCTCTTTGTGAGCGCCATCATCGCCGGTCTGGTGCCTCCTTTTTTCGAGTTCTTCTTTGTTGTTCTTCTCCAATACAACTTGCAAGCTCTGCACCTCCACCCCAACTCTGTTCTTCTCCTGGCAATTTTCGCCTACTATTGTGAGGCTCACGTCAGAGTGAGGCCCTTAGTGGCCTTGCTGCGTCATTACTTTTCCCTCCGGGTTTCTCGTGCCCACATCACCGCATGCGCGAGCTTTATCGCATACTCCAACTCGAATGCCATCTCGAAGCCTGGGAAGAGGATCGAAGGCTTCCGAAGCAAGTGGGTCATGGTGGATGTCGGGTGCATCCACCCCCAACTGGTGCTGCCTACGGGGCAGCCCAAGGCCGTTGATGCATGGACTCGCGCGGAGCTTGCCGACCCTCGTGCGAAGGTGGTGCTGAAGAGGATGAACACGGACCTGAGGCCAGGCAAATTGGGGGCGGCGAAGCTAATCGGGGCCATGCTCCTGAGGGAGTTCCTGGAGCACCGGGTGGCTCCACTCCGGGAGCACTCGCTCCCATTGTGGAGGCTTGGGGAAGTGGACGCCACCCTTCGCCTAAGCTCTGAGACCCTAGCCAATGAAGATCTGGTCGCGGCTCTCCATTCCTTGGTCGGGGGAGACGTGGCGAGCCCGGTGGGCGCTCCCGTCGCCTTGTTCCTTTGCGGCGACTGGGAGCAGGTGGTGAACGCCATGCCCACCTTCAACGGTGAGGGGCTGGTGCCCACAGAAGCTCCCGGGGATCTGGCGGCTTTGGCGACGGTGAGCGTGTCCTCCGACGACTCCAGCGGGAGTGAGGAGGAAGAAGAGGAGGAGGAAGAAGAGTCAGACTCTGAGGCGACTAGCGAGGAGTCGGGGGAGTCCTTCCCTCAGTGCAGGTCCCGCGCCCTCCGATCCATGCCGGACGACGACGAGGCTGGCGCCAGGCTAGGAGGCGAGGATTCTCCCTTGGTCTCGTTGAAGTGCAGGCCGGGGCTGGTTCTCCCAGGGTCTGCTCTGGTTCCGGGGCATTCTGAGACCAGATCCAGCCTTCCTGACACGCCCTCTTCTTCCGGGCCTCCCAAGGCTGACCCCAGCTGTAGGTTCTCGGGCTTCAAGTTTGGCCGGAGGCTGCTTGACTCCGCGAACGACGACCAGTAAGTGCTGGATCCGTGCTTTGCTTTGTTTCTGCCGCCAAGGCTTGACGTCTGCATTCTTTTGGCCAGGCCGACACCTGCAGCAAAAAGGTTGAAAGGGGCTTCTACGGCCCTGCTTGAGGCGAGTTCGTCTGTCGGGGCAGCGCCTTCACCCACGGGGAAAGGAGGCAGCGAGGCTCATGCCTCCCCTGCCTGGTCATCTTCGCGAGCCCAGCAGGGACACTCTAGCAAGGACTCAGCCCCTGTGGCCCCGTTGACTCTGGAGGTGCCTGCGCTTGATGCTATCCTTGAGGTGTCCAAGGCCCAGGGGGCTCCTTCCTCCCAAGCCGTGATCACACTGTCGTCCTCTCCGCCTATTCCACCGGCTCCCGTCTCTTCTTACTCCTCCGCCATCCTGGACAGGGCTGCCAACGAACTGAGCTGATTGCGGGAGGATCTTCGGAGCGCAGACCCTCGCCTGGTGGTCAGGCGCCTGGAGCTAGCTTATGGCTGGGCCCGCTATGCCGCCTCCATTCGAGCGGCGCTGAACCAGGCTGTGTCGGCCTCCGATGAGGAGAAGCAAGCCGCCTGCCGGGCCAAGGCCGCTCGCGACGCTGCCTTGGGCGACGCTGTGGATGCCCGGGGCCGCTGCAACGCGCTGGAGGACGAGCTGCATGACCTGTGTGACGAGCTCGCCAAGGAGGTGCGCGGCCGCCAGGAGAAGGAGAAGGAGATGAAGGCTCAGGAGGCTACCATCAGGGACCGGGACGCCGAGCTTGATGACCGCTATGGCCAGTTGGAGACGCTGGAGCAGGCGCTGAAGGCGGAGAGGACCGAGCTAGACGGCAAGGCGAAGGTCCTGGCCGAGGATTGAGTGGCCTTCACGAAGCTGGAGGACAAAGCTCGTGCCGTGCTGAAGACGCTTTATGAGGGCGGCTTAGAGAAGCCGTTGGCTGGTACAGAGGACGACCCCGTCGAGCTGCTTCCCTTCCTGGTCCGGGCACTTGAAGATGTCGCAGATGGCCTCGGTCCCACAGAAGAGGCCGAGGCGCGTGCCCTGTCTTCTGCAGCGCTGATGCGTGTCCTCAGCCACGTCTACATTCGCGACCCTAACGTCGACCTCGACAGCCTGCTAGAGCCTGTGAGCGGCAACCTTGCCGCCGCTGCTGCTGAGGCTGTGAAAGGCCGAGATGAAGCTTTGCTGGGGAGGTTCTGCGCCTTCAGCACCTGGCCCGTGCGCGATGCCGCCAGCTCCGTGGCCTCAGGAGGTGGAGCCACCCAACGTGACTCTACCACAGGCGGCGGCGCCACTGGAAAGTGATCCCTTCGCAGCTTCCGTTCCATTTCAGTTCCTGCAACATGCACCATGCCTCGTGGAGGCGTTCAAACTTATGTTTGGCATTGTGAAATAATCTATGGCCTATAATATTTGCTTTTGAATTCCCTAGAATTTGCATTTTCCCCTCCTATTTTCTTGTGTTCTACGTCGGCAGGGCCCGGCCCCGCGCATACCTCAGCCGCCATTAGCCCCGACCGGAAACTAGGATGGGACTAAGGAGTGAGGGGCTTTGTGGCAAGTTAGGCTCCTGAGTCGCAATGGTCAGGACTCCCCCTTGACGTGCAAACAGCAAGTAGGGAAGGGAGGCATAGGAGTGGATTTGTCGTTCTACGTCGGCAGGGCCCGGCCCCGCACATACCTCAGTCGCCGTTAGTCCCGACCGGAAACCAGGACGGGACTAAGGAGTGAGGGGCTACGTGACCAGTTAGGATCCTGAGTCGCGATCCTCCGGAGTCCCCCTTAATGCTCAAACGAGTTTTCATACATTGGATCCGCTCGGTGAGGGGCGCGCAACGACCAGGTCCGAGGGACCTAGCTGGGTGGCATGCGCTCGGGCGTGGCCCGGGCGCAGCCCCCGTGTCCAGCCGCCTCGCGCGGCACTCCCGAGGGGAGGCGTTGCGATGGTGCCAGGCAGTGAGCTCTAGGCTCCCTGAGGTTGGTACGGCCGTGGGCCGCCCTCAGTTGTTTATCACTAGCGCGGAGCATAGTGCTCCCGTATGTGTACGGGCATAGCCGCTCCTCGGCAGTGTCGTCAGCCAGTCCGGAGCATGGTGCTTCCACTGGTACGTGGGAGGGGGGCTCCCCTCCGGGAGGAGCCCTCGGGGCATGTACAACCCCGCCCTGACACGTGGCCGACACGATAGGGCTAGGAGAGGTGTATCTAGGCACCCGTGAGCCAGCGCGGGACTCACGAGGCCCTACCTCGAGGCGGGTTGCGCCTGGCTCTGGGCCTTTATCAATGGTGTGTTCCTGCAAGGTGGTTAGAATGCAAATGCTCTACATCCTCAGGTCCCGGCCCTCGAGCAAGCTTAGTCGCCGCTGGTTTGACAGGTCGCGATGCCGTGGGTCAAGGCCAGGGGGGAGGGCTGGAGATCCAGTAAGAGCCCATGAGTCGCGATGCTCAAGCACCCCCCTTCTAACGCGCAAGCGCTTTGCATGAGAGTGGGGAGGTCCGCGATAAGCAGCAGATGATAACCATGGGAATCAGGTTAAGCGCGGAAGAGCAAATCCATTTAGATACATGCGGAAAAAGCAAACGCCATCGGGTCAGGCCCGAGCAGCTTGGGGATAATGCAGCCCGAGGGGCGCCCCCAGCAAGGTAGGTAAAGGGCATAAGCAAAACGGATACATGCCGCAGGGGTGGACCCACGCGTCCTTGGAATGATGCAGCCCTGTGGGCACTCCCAGCTGAAAACGGAACTTTGAAAGATGTCACCTGATACCGTTGGAGATGAAAGAATGTTGAAGTAGCGGACGACGCGTTGTGAGGAGGTCGACCCTTACGAGCTCCCGGGACCCGGAGCCTCGGGAGGCTCTGGGGGCACGGGTGGATCTTCGAGGACCATCTCCATCTCCGCTAGGACAGTGCAACACCTGACCTCTTGAGCCTCCAGAATGCTCCTCATCAAGCGCTAATGAGCAGCGGCCGCGTTCGGCAGGCCGAAAGGCATGCAAACATAGCTGTGAGGTGGCCCCTCACAACGCCCCACACGCGAAGGCCAAAGGCGCTCCTGATACGCGGCTCGGTTGAGCCCTGGTACGTCGATGCAGACGCGTAGCCCACCATCCCCACCTGGATGTGGGGCTACGGCAGGCAAGCGGCGGCTGCCGCGCATGATTCTTGACTCCTGTAGCTCCTAAATGTTCCTCACGATGAACTCCTGAGGGTTTGGCCCTCCTTGCCTCATACCTTCCTGAGGGAAACGTGGTTTGAAGCACGCCTCCAGGTGATGCCCGAGCGTTTCCCTCATGTCCTTGGCAAAGTTGGTGGCCCTCCAGGGGAGAGCCCCCGAGCCTTGCCCGAGGAGGGCGCCGGGCACGCCTTCCTATGCGACAGAGGGTGGCGCCCCTTGAATGGGCGTGGATCCTGACGCAACGCCTCTAGAGGTGCCTGCCTCTTGAGGATTTGGGCCAGGTGAAGTCTTCTTCTTCTTAGGGACTTCCTCGGGGAGGCTCCCGCTCGTGTGATCTGGGTCTTCGATTGTCGCGGCCTTGAAGGCACGCTCAAGAGAACACACTGCATCCTTTTCTTCACAGGGGACTATGATGACTCCACCGCTTCCTGGCATATTGAGGACGTTGTAGCCATGGTGAGTCACTGCCATGAACTTGGCCAGGGCTAGGTACCCGAGGATGGCATTGTATGGCAGGCAAATGTGGGCAACATCGAAGTCAATGAGCTCGGTGCAGTAATTGTTGCGCTGCCCAAAGGTGACAGAAGGCAAACTTGCCCTATCTGAAAAGTGGAACCATCAGTGACTCCTGCGAAAGGCTTGGTCGGCTGAAGCTGATCGTATGGCACTTGGAGATTGTTGAGCGTCTCAACAGACAAGATGTTTAGTCCTGCTCCGCCATCAATGAGGGTCCTCGTGACTTGCACATTGCTGATGACCGGGGAACAAAGCATTGGGAGGACACCGGCCGTTGCTGCGCACTTGAGCTGATCCGCTGAGCTGAACGTGATAGCGCATGCAGACCACCTAAGAGGGCGCATGGCCTCGAGCTTGGGGAGGACTGCATTCACCTGGCAGGCAAACTGCTTGAAGATGCACTATGAGGCTGGGGCCTGGGCGCCGCCCAGGATGCAAGCGATTGCATGAGGCTCCTGAAAGCCCCCAACCCTCTCGTCCTGATGATGGCCTTCATTCCTCCTCGGTGGTGGTGGCAGAGGAGGGAGGCCTGCATTGCCTTTAGGACGGTCCTCACGAGGCTGATCCCTCCAACCTCCCTCGTGAGGTTGGTCCGGCCAGCGGTCCTCGCGAGGTTGGTCACGCCACCCTTGGCGAGGGCCACGGTCTTCCCATCGTCCTCCACCTCTTCCTCCTCCTCGGTCGTAGCCCCGATCGTTGCGGTCGGGGCATTGACCGGTACGCCCATCTCACATAGCCCTGAGCTCTTGGCATTCGTTAGTGTTGTGGGTATGGAGGTCGTGGTACACGCAGTATCAGCTGCCCTTGGATGACTCAGGCTGATCCCTGCCTTGCTTGGTGTCTGGCTCCGCTGCAAGCACATCAGCTCCTTTGCGCTTCACATCCTTGACCTTGGGCTTTTTCTCTTCCGGATCAGCAGCTGGAAGCTCGAGGAGGGAGAGGCACCCTTCCCCAGCCCTGGCACACTTGGTTGCTAAGTTGAACAGCTCTAGAGACGTGCACAGGTCTTCATGGATCGCTAGCTCCTCTTTCATCTTGATGTCATGCACGCCGTCGGAGTAGGCTGAGGTGATGGCCTCCTCAGTCACCCTGGGGATCTTGAGGCGGGCGTTGTTGAAGCGCTGGATGTACTTCTGCAGGGTCTCTCCTGGCTGTTGCTTGATGCAGCGCAGGTCACTCATGGCCGGGGGCCGGTTGCGAGCGCCTTGGAAGTTGGCGATGAAGCGAGTGCGCATCTCGTCCCAAGAGGAGATCGTGCCAAGAGGCAGGTTTAGGAGCGAGGTGCGGGCGCCATCCTTGAGCGCCATGGGAAACCAGTTCGCCATGACCTTCTCGTCCCCGTTGGCCGCCTCAATGCCCAACTCGTAGAGCTGTAGGAACTCCGCGGGGTCGGCAGTACCGTCGTAGCGAGGAGGCACGTCTGGATTGAACTTGCCGGGCCATGCGACGCCATGCAGCTCGGCGGTGAAGGCGCGGCAGCCTACGGTGACCATGGGAGCTCTCTGCTGATGCGGGGCTTGCTCCTGGGGATTCCCGCGCACCACTGCCTTGAGCAACGCGGGGTCATGACGTGGTGGCGCAGGGATGCGATCATGGCGCACAGGTGCCGGGAGCACGCGAGAACCTTCTTTGGGGTGAGGGATTTCTTAGCAGCTCTTTTCTTGTCGCGCGGGCACCGGACACGGAGGGTCTCGTCCTAGGGACACGCACCTTGGAGCCAGGGAGCCTTCTTGGGCAGGAGGAGGTGGAGGCACCTCCTGTTCTGCGCCTCCTGCGCAGGACGGAGGGCGAGGCAGTGAGAGGGACGGCGCAGGGGAGCCCCCTGCGGCGCTGACGAGCTCGGTGATGCGAGCGAGCCACTTGTCGTAGAGGTCGTCGATGGGATGGTAGTGCAAGAGCTCACGTGCCAGGAGCAATGTGGCATGCGCGTCCGTGGGGGCCCGATGGGCGTGGGACGACGAACCGGCTGGGGTCAGTGACGGGGTGGCGGTGCGGCCTTTCCGCCGCACCGAGGGATGCAGCGACGACACTTGCTACTCATTCCCCGTTGGGACTATAGTGGCGTTGGCAGCAGGCGATGGGGGCGCCCGCTGACGGGAGCTGTCTGGGCGACTCGGGCGGCGAGAGCAGCTCGACGCTCGGTGTGGGCTCGGCGAGCATCAGACATGGGCGCGATGGTCGACGAACACGAGGCGGTGGAAGAAGGATTCCGGCGCACCCCTACCTGGCATGCCAAATGTCGGATTTTCGGTTCGGGCAGACCCTTGAGGTTCCAACTCTGGGGTGTGCGTGAAGATTTCTCCTCCTACCAACTCGCATCGCGAGGCCTCGCAAGGAATCTAGGCTACAAAGAAGAACACACAAGGGACACGCGATTTATACTGGTTCAAGCCACCATTGTGGTGTAATACCCTACTCCAGTGTGTGGTGTGGTGGATTGCCTCAGGGGCTGATGATGAACAATACAAGGGAAGAACAACCTCGCGAGGGGCTGTTCTTGCGCTGGTGCGATGAACAGCTTGGGTGAGTTCAGCCGCCTCTCTCTCTAGTCTATCCGAAGATCTCTCTCTGATCGACCCCCCTTGACTTGTGGTGGCTAGCTCTATTTATAGAGGGAGGCCCTAGGCCTCTTCCCAAATAATGAGCGGGAAGGGCGCCAACAATTGTCTGTTTTGAAGGGGAACATCTAGTACACTTATCCTGACTAAAGTTTGTCTACGGCTGCCAAAGGCTCTGACGATGACGCCGTCCTGGGCTCCACAATGACCTCCATCCTGCCATTCTGCCGGTCTTGGTCTTGTTGCACCGAAACGGTAACCTTTGTCTGATGCCTTCGACTGTGCTTTCCCCCTTTGGACCGAAGGGGAAACAAGGACACTGCACAGGCCGGCGCCTGCCTGGCGCCCGCCTAGTCTCGATCGTCATGGCTTGCGTCGCGGGCACCTCGCGAGGTACCCTGCCTTGATCTCTCCGCCTCCTCGCGAGCCTGCCTGGCGAGGCCAGTCCTGAGGAGGCTTCCTGTTGTCCGCCCCACGAGGCTTGGCCTGTCACGCCCAATATGCGACCCTATCCAAAAGGAACTCGAAGGTCCCACCAAGGATAGACCCGCCTATTGAAACGCTTTTGCAAGGTGGATATCATTACATCAACATTACATAATAGATGGGGATACATACATAAGGCATACAATGCCACTCGAATACATCATCACAATACACAAGAGCATCATCCGACTACGGATGGAACACAAACAGAAACTCAAACGACATCCACCCTGATAGCCCAGGCTGCCGACCTGGAACCTATCCCCTGATCGAAGAAGAAGCAGAAGAAGAACTCCAAAACAAGCAAGCATCGCTCTCGTGTCATGATCATCGCCTAACCTGTACCTGCAACTGTTGTTGTAGTAATCTGTGAGCCACGAGGACTCAGCAATCCCATTACCATGGGTTTCAAGACTAGCGAAGCTTAATAGGAAAGGAAGGGGCAAAGTGGTGAGGCTGCAGCAGCGACTAAGCATATATGGTGGCTAACATACGCAAATAAGAGCGAGAAGAGAAGCAAAGGAACGGTCGTCAACTCGCAATGATCAAGAAGTGATCCTGAACTCCTACTTACATCAAACATAACCCAAAGACCGTGTTCACTTCCCGGACTCCGCCAAAAAGAGACCATCACGGCTACACACACGGTTGATGCATTTTAATTCGGATCTGGTGTCAAGTTATCTACAACCGGACATTAACAAATTCCCATCTGCCTATAACCGCAGGCACGGCTTTCGAAAGATTATACCCTGCAGGGGTTTCCCAACTTAGCCCATGATAAGCTCTCACGATCAACGAAGGATATACCTTCTCCCAGGAAGACGCGATCAGACTCGGAATCCCGGTTTGCAAGACATTTCGACAATGGTAAAACAAGACCAGCAAAACCGCCTGGTGCACCGACAATCCCGATAGGAGCTGCACATATCTCGTTCTCAGGGCAACACCGGATAGGTCAGCCTACGAGTAAAACCAGCCCTCGAGTTGCCCCGAGGTGGCCCCGCAGTCTGCCCGGTTCGGACCAACACTTAGACAAGCACTGGCCCGGGGGGCTAAAATAAAGATGACCCTTGGGTTAATTACTCCCAAGGGAAATGTAGGTGGTGGTGAGGCAAATGGTAAAACCAAGGTTGGGCCTTGCTGGAGGAGTTTTATTCAAAGCGCACTGTCAAGGGGGTCCCATAAATCACCCAACCGCGTAAGGAATGCAAAATCCGGGAACATAACACCGGTATGACGGAAACTAGGGTGGCAAGATTGGAACAAAACACCAGGCATAAGGCCGAGCCTTCCACCCTTTACCAAGTATATAGATGCATTAATAATATAAGAGATATTGTGATATCCCAACCAAAATCCTGTCCACCATGGAGTAATCTTCAACTTCACCTGCAACTAGCAACGCTATAAGAGGGGCTAAGCAAAGCGGTAACATAGCCAAGCAACGGTTTGCATAGGAAAGGTGTCAAAGGTTAGAGGTTCATGGCAATATGGGAGGCTTGATGAGCAAAAGATAGGTAACGCAGCATAGCGATAGAACGAAGCAACTAGCATAGCAATGATAGTAATGAGATCTAGGGTAGCGGTCATGTTGCCTGAAATCCCGCAAGGAAGAAGAATGAGTCCATGAAGAAGACGAACGGAAGAAGCCAAACCAAGCGTAGACGAACGAATCCTCACGATCGCAACGAAACGGGAAACTATCGAGAAGAAGCATACAACATGGTAAACACACCACACATGAACAAGGCATGATGCACAACAAGCATGATGCATGACAAGGCTACATGAAGCTACTCATGGCAAGAGATGATGCAAACAAGAGCAACACATCAAGGCAAGTTTAAATGTGGCCGGGAACAACATGTAACAATTCCGGTAAGTCCTCATATGCAAATTTCGAAGTTGGTCCAGATCTGAATAAACCTTATGTTCAAGTTGTTAAACAGAAAGTTAAGATGCACAAAGATGATCTACACGAGATTCTAGTCAAGTTACATATAAAGTTCATTTAGTTCGGAGCTACGGCCTAGAAGATATGAGCAAAACAAGTTAAACATGGCATTGATGCAAAATGCACCCAAACATAAAGCAAACACCTCAAAACAAGGATGCAAAATGATAATATGGAACTACATGCAAAATCAAGGAAGTTTCATATAGAACACACTCAAAACGGAGCAACGGTTCAACACATACACTATACAAGTTATAGCAACAATCTGTCCAAAACAACAACTAGGCATATTGCAAGCATCAAAACAACATGCTACAACACCCCAACATGAGAACAAAAGGCATGGGCATGATTTACAGGTAAAGCATAACAAAACATGAACACTGAGCTATCTCCAGAAATGACTAGAACATGCTCAAACACACATGGCAAGATTGCAAATAATAACAATTCAGACTTTGCAGAAAATAACATCAGGTTGCAATGTTTAGAGCTATCAAAAAACATGTTACATGAACTTATCATGGCAAACTAAGGCATGGCATGATTCTACTCAAAGCATAGATCAAAAGTCCCTTAGTGACCATGAGCCAAAAAGGACCAGAAGATATGATGGCACCCATGTAAACATAGCAAGTTTCGTTAACAGATTCAAACATGGCAGAAACAACGATACGAAGGCATGTAGATGAGCTTGTGCAACTCACTACAGAGCAAAACATGGCATGGCAAGGCAACCAACAGTAAGAAGACATGTTTATGAAGCTAAGCAAGGCAAGAACAAATTCATAGCATGCAAGGATCAACTACAACAACCTTGGCAAAATTGAATAACATGTAAACAATCTGCCAGGAAACATTTTAAAGCAAAAGTAGAGCACGAAAATAATATGCTAGTCTACTCCATAATTTAAACCAGGGGCATGAATGGATAGAGCATAACCATATGTTCAAAACATCCTTACTGAAGTATCTCAAAATATGCATGGATCTATCTGTAGCATCATGTTTACATGGCATCAAAATAACAGCAGAACATGGACTAAAATTAGCAACATCACGATGCCTAGTTTGCATGCTTGTGCAAGTCACCACATTGATCACAAAAATACATGGTAAGCACCTCTGTAAATAAGACATAGCATAGATCAAAACACATGTAGACATCAACCTCATAGGATGCACACATCAATCATGGCAAAATTGACAAATGAGCTCGTTCTGTTAACACACAGCAGACAACATTATGAAGCACTCTTGCAATGATGATTCAGCCATCAAGATGAACTCAAATGAACATGGTGCAATGGAATGAAATGAAGTACTCGTTGATACGAACAATTTGACATATTGTACGCACAAAAGGGAGCTACGGATGCAGAGATATGATGCGATGAACATGACATGATTATGCAAAATATTTCGGGGACTTAGTGGAAAAAATGGACCTCGAGGGGAAAAAGTCAATGTGACACTCCAAATTTTTTTTTGGTGGTTGTTTTTTTTTCAAAAGAGCCTTTGCTTGGTTTGAAAGGAGGTCATTCAAACCCTTCCTAAAAACCATCATCTAAGTTTGCCCTCTCAAAAAAAAAATCCTTTTCTGGGATTTTAGTTTCTTTTAAAAAGAAAACCCTTTTAGTTTTGGGCTTTTATTTGGTTTTGATCCCTTCAAAATTTCACCATGCCTCCTATGGTAAAATTTTCCCAAAACCTCTCTTACCACTTTGGTACAACCCTAACATTCTGTCCAAACTAATAAAATCCATTTTTGGATTTTATTCCAACTATTTCTCCTCCCAAAATAAATCTGTCTATCCTTTTGAGCCTGGGTGGATTGCAAAGCAAGTGCCCTAATGCTTTTGATTTTTGACCTCAACTCAACACCCTTGGATAGTCCTTTGTACCCACAACCCAGAACCATCTTGATCCACTCTTCTCTTGTTCAAATATTTCAAATTTCACTCAATGCAAGTTTGGACCAGATTTGCCAAATTTGGTGAAATTCATATCTACACCTCTCCAAAAATTCCACAAATACTCAGGCAGCCTCTAGATGCAATGAGAGGCCCCTACACCAAAAACCAGCTCAAGGAAAAATCCCTACATGCCTGGATCATTCTGTCGAACACCTTGCATGCACTGTTCTGTTCATATTCAGTTAAGTTCAGAATTTCAGTGTCGATCTTCAGTCACATGCTCACAGTGCACTTGGCACTTTGCTCACGGCCTGGCTTGCTTGTCCGGAGCCTCACACGCGTGCTTGGCACCTTCCTGGCGTCGGTGGCGCCCTGGCCCGCCTGCGCCGGCGTGCTTTGCAGCGGCCGGATCACCCCAGCGGCCGACAAGAAGCAGAACGGCGGCATAACGCCGTTCGGCACCGCCCAAACCCCCTGGTGGCTCCGCGTGGCCACTTCCTCGCCAGCGCACGCATGCAGCACCGTCGCCGTGGCGCGGCACGCACAGAGCGCGCTCCCTGCCGCCGCCGGGCCCACGGCGCCCCGTTCCATCGAGCTCCCCCTAAACAACCAAATCCCGAGGCGGTTAGCACCTAAACGGAACCAGGGAACACCCACGACGATGTTCAGCCTCTTAACCCTCCCGTGCAACCACAGCGCCGCCGTAATCACCTCGCCGGAGAACCCCGTTCTCGGCAACCGCCTCGGGGCGGCTATATATAGCACTCCGAGCTTGCTCTCGCCCCCGCACACCTTCTCTACCTCATCAGACCCCGCCCAGCCACTGAACGAGCCACGAGGAGCTCTCCTTCCCCGACTCCGGCCACTCCGTTCCGCCTCGGCCCCCACCGTGATTCACTCCGGTAAGGCCATCTCCGGCGCCCTAACCTCGTCAGATACCTTCTCATACTATCGCGAGTCTAACCCCCTCACCAATTCCACCTCCGCAGCTCTCTCCGGCGAAATCCACGACCACCCGAATCACCGTCCGCCGGAGCAAGCATCGCCGCCGACGTGGTACTCGCTGGCGACCACCACCACCTCCCATAGATGCGGAATGGCACCCTGATCACGAAGGTACACTCCGATCTCCCTGCCTTTCCGTGGATCGCCGCCGGCAACCACCGCGGCTCTCGGGCGCCGACGAGCCCCGACTCCCCTGTTTGAACTTTCAAACCTGACGGGTGGGACTCGCCGTCAGCCTCTCTTTTGTTTTTTTAAATCGTTTGTAGAAGGCGTACTCTGGCAAATATGCTTCCTCTCTGAACCGTTTTTCTGGAATTTTCTGCAAAACCCCCTGGAAGTTTTCTGTTTCATTACAAATGGGTCCTTGGAACAAAACTCTTATAACTTTTGATCAGAAAAGTATTTTTGATTAATTCTTTTTCTGTTCTCTTTAGATTTTTGTCTAGTTTTTTACCATATTTATTTTAAAAATATTTGCAACACTTTTCTGTACACTCACGGTATTTACGTTGCGTACGTATTTTCTTATACCGTAGATACCGGAGGAGGTGACGGAGCTGCAAACTTCGCACAGTTAGACTCCGACTACTCCGAACCAGACAAGCATGTTTGAACTCTTGATATGATGAGTGTTGTTGCATGTTTGCATTTTAGCATCGTCATGGCATGTTTATGAACATCACTTTGCATGATATATCACATGCACATAATCGAAAGTAGGTTTCGGAAAGCATTATGTTGTTGGATACATATTTGCAAAGCCATGTGTTGGTATGAGGATGGGTAAATGGCAGTGTTGTGACATGCCAGTCTTATGCCAGATTATTTGACTTCCGTGTCGTCATGACACAATTCACATCCCCATTCATTCCATCCCATACTGTCACATTTTTTCCGAAAGGAATATGGCATAGTAAGTTGCAAATCGTTTTCCTGGTACACACCAAGTGGAGAGGCCGGGATGAGGGTTCCATGGCCCTGGATTAAAGCCCGTCATCCGGTCAGGGGGCATGGGTGTTTCCGGTTGGGACCGAGAGGGGGGCACCCCTTAGAGCGCGCGTATAGAAATTTGATCCCGTGCTATTCGAGGTTGTGGCCTCCCCGTCTCAAAGTTTTTCTTGGACGTTGTCCAGGGTGATTCCTGGCAACGTGAGGTGAAATGGGTGTGTACTAGTTAAATGTGTTTCTACTGAAATACCGTAAACGGAACTAGTCCTTCGTGACTACGGAAATCCGTTGGCTGTGTTCAGTTCTTCCAAACTCTGCAGAGTCTCAATCTTTCAATTATCTTGTACTTTGTTCAAGTACTATAATTATCTTATCTTGTCAGGTATCAGCCTCAGTGACAAAAACTCCGGTGGGATTTATGTGTAATAAATCCGGATAAAAGATTATTCTTGTGGATGGACTAATCTCGTTATTTACATTTATTACAAAGCCCTGTCTGTGATGTCGCTCAGACGTCCGACAGTGGTATTTCTCTTAAAGCCCTATCTGTGATGTCGCTCAGACGTCCGATGGTGGTATATCTCTTCAAGCCCTATCTGTTATGTCGCTCAGACGTCCGACTGTGGCACTTCTTTTAAAGCCCTGTCTGTGATGTCGCTCAGACGTCCGACTGTGGTATTTCTTTTAAAGCCCTGTCTGTGATGTCGCTCAGAC
>NC_057801.1:329817161-329818227 GCF_018294505.1 Triticum aestivum
GCTCAGACGTCCGACTTTGGTATTTCTTTTAAAGCCCTTTATGTGATGTCGCTCAGACGTCTGACTGTGGCATTTCTTTTAAAGCCCTGTCTGTGATGTCGCTCAGACACCCGACTGTGGTACTTCTTTTAAAGCCCTTTATGTGATGTCGCTCAGACGTCCGACTGTGGCATTTTTTAAGCCCTTTATGTGGTGTCGCCAAGACGCCCGACTGCGGCATGCATTTTTATTTATTTACCTTTCGAGGCGTCGCTCCAGACACCCGATCGGTTTTCATTAAATTTTGATACATCAAGTTCTGCAATATTACCATTGTTATTTGAGTATCATACTTTGTTCATGACGCATTCATGCATTCATTGATTATATCTTTTGTCCGAACTGTCTTGCGAGTACTTTCAAGTACTCACCTGGCTTGTTGATTTGGCCAGATGCTGATGAAGGCGATCTCATGGATGAAGAGTTTGATAGCGAGTCCGACGCCTAGAGGAGTCCCAGTCAGTCTCGTGCGATCATGTCTTGGTCATTGTATTATCCGCTTCCGCAACCCCGAATAAATTCATCGAGCCTCACCTCGACGCTCGATGTGCCAGTAGAAGTCAAGTTATCCACCACCACTTTTCCCTCGAGCTAGTAGCATGCCACCCCACCCTTGTGTCAAAACCGCCCATATGTAATATATTGGCGAGTCTGTAATCAATTGTTGAGCAACCTCAGCTCAACCCTGTAATATATTTGATGCTACTGGTTCTTTGTTTATCAAGCTTTTGTCTACCAGAAAGGATGACTTTTCCTATACTGGGATTTAAAGATTGGTTTTCTCAATAAACATTTTTATTGAAAAACCGGTCATGACAGTCAACTGCGGCGAGGATTTCACCGGAATCTCGTCGGAGAACGGTCGGAGGTGAAGGAGAGGGTGCTGGAGACGTCGGGGTCGCCGGATCCGGTCATCCTTGACCGGATCCGACCGGAGAAGGAGCGGGGACGAGGAGCCGAGGAGGAGGCGGTGAACTCCGGCAGGCGGCAGGGATCCACGGCGGCGGACGGTGGCGCGGGTCGGCGG
>NC_057801.1:329818443-329825411 GCF_018294505.1 Triticum aestivum
GGCCAGGGGCGGATCCCGGCGGCGGTGGCCCGGTCGGCGGGGACGGCGAGGCGCGCCGGGCGGCAAGGCGGTGGCGATGCGGGGCTACGCGAGGCGCGGGAGCCCGCGGGAGGCGGCGGCGGGGAGAGACGGCGACGACACATGGCAGGCGGAGATTGGGCGCGGGGCAGCGGCGCGGACATGTCCGGCCGATATGGACATGTCCGGCGGCGGGAGGAGGACGAAACCTAGGGTTTCGGGGGGATTACACCGTGAATTTCGGGGAGAACACATATTTATAGATAGAGGGAGCTAGGAGAGTCCAAATGAGGAGCGGTTTGCGGCCACGCGATCGTGATCGAACGACCGAGAGCATGGAGGGGAGTTAGATGGGTTTGGGCCACTTTGGAAGGGTGTTGGGCTGCAAGACGAAAGAGGCTTTACGGGCTACGCGGTTAACCGTTGGAGTGTCAAACGACCTCCAAATGGCACAAAACTTGACAGGTAGACTACCGGTGCTATACCAAGGCCGCTTGGCAAACCTCAGGCTATTCCGAGAAAGTTTAACACCCGCACACGGAAACAAAGTCTGAGAGGGGCGACGGGCGCGCGCGAGAGGTCTGGACTCCGAACGGGCAACGGAGAGAACCGGGAGAACCCGAACGGATGCAAGTTTTGAAAAACATGCGGATGAAATGCAGATGATGACATGGCAAAATGCAACACGCAAGCAAATGACATGGCAACAACAGCGAATAACCGGCAGACACCTGGCGCATCGAATCCGGGGCGTTACAACACTCCTCCACTAACAAGAGATCTCGTCCCGAGATCTTAGGACCGAGACGGAAGGTTAAAGGGATGAGGTGAAACAAGAACTCAAAAGAAGAGGCAAAGAATCGAGAGCACTCGAGAAGAAGAGAGGAACGACGAGAATGACGAGAATCGAAAGCTCACGGAATCAGATAGACTATGAAACCACTCCGGTTAGAACGAGATAAGAAACGAATAAGACTGAAAGGATTTAGGCAGCACTCAGGCTGAAAATGGAAGGAAAAGAACATGAACTTAAGGGGATGGAATGATACTTGATGAAGTCATGACACAAAACCTCTGGAAAGAATTGAAAGAATTGAATGAAAACAACTTAGACAGAAGGATTGAACGGAGTTGTTGAGAAAATCAACAACGAAAGAATAAGCTTGTTGTGGACTTATGGCAAACATCTCAAAATTATGAGGTGATCACTGACCACAAGCGGAAAAGATTGAATAGCTGAGAAGAATGAAGAAATGCAAAACTCCAATTCAAAAGAATACGGAGAATTAGTTGCACTTCAAGACGCGAGAAGAAAAGGATACTTGAACTCCGCCAACAAGAATCTTGATGAACTCTTGAAGAATGAATTAAATCATGAATAACCACCGTGAAGAACTCTGGTAACAAAAGGATGACGAGATAAAATGAAGGAAGAAAGAATAAGATGAGCCTTGCGGTGATTTAGATGGAGGTTCAGACGAAATGGCTGAGGAAGATTTGAACTCCGGAAAAGAAAATATGAAAACACTTGGAACTAGAATTTATTCATCAAGAACAAACTCCAAAGGAAGGGATTACTCACTTGAATACAATAAGAATAAGATTTATTGTATGCTTATCCTTCATCAAATTAAATTGATGACAATAAATGGATTTTTCATACTACTTATTCTTCTTGAAAAGGGATTGAGAAGTGACATATCACAGACTTGAGAAGGTCTTCATGAACCACCGATATGATTGGAAAGAACGCATGGATTGAATGATAATCAGGGAAAAAGAATATTGAACGAACCACCGTAAGAATTAGAAAATGACTGATGAAAGAGAATGAATCACCGGGAAGAATTAGAAGAACAAATAAGCTGGAGGGGATTTACATGCACAAGAATGAAGAGATACGAGCTGATTAAAGAACACTTGAACGAAGCACCGGGATAATTGGATAACGGTAACTGAAATGAGAGGACGAAGAATTCTACTAGAATGATGGCCTCTGGTGAAAAGAAACGGGAAAACAATTTCTGACATACTCCGGATGGGTAAGAAAAGAATATCTGACGAATGGAATAATTTGAGAGGATAATATGAAGCTAGAACCACGAATCTTCAAAAGAACGGACAAGATTTAGAGGAAAAACTCTTCTTCGGTCTTCAAATAACGACGAGAAACACCGCTAAAATTACTGAGATACTCCGGGAGAATGAAAAAGAGGAAGGGTTGAATCAAAGATGAAAAGAAGTTGAAAGCGAACTTGGAGATGGCATCTGACTGATGAAATTCATTCTTACATCAAACTCGAAAAGAATTAGAAATGGCTCCGGAATAATTAGAAGAGTCAGGTAAGATCCTGGGAAAAGACCTGTGGGTTAGGGCCCACTAAAAAGAAAACACCGTTGAAAAGGATTATTGAACAGATAGATGATGCACCGGAGCAATTGAAATATTTGAATGAGGTGACAACCTCGAATTAATTGGAACATTGACGAATCTCCTGAGATGTCTTGAACACTCCGGAAGGATAAACTGGCGAGAGGCGAACGAGCAAGGAAAACACTTGAGCCGAGGGAAAGAATATGATCAACCCAAAAAACATGAATTGAGTCCACCGGAGAAGAGATGAAGAATGTCCACCCAGACGAGAATTCACCAGTTGAAATAATTTACAAAAGACTGAAGAGGTTCCGCACGAATGAGATAGATGGTCGAGAGAGAGTCAGACTCCGGGAAGAAAAAGGTGGGAGGGCGGGAAAAACAAAGGCAACTTTGAAGGGGAAATCGACGAACAACTTGAAGAGAAAACACCGATTGGAATAATTGAGGAAAGAAAGGAAAGTCTTCGCACGAGTAGGATGGATACTCGATTACGGACTCCGGCTTCGAGAAGAAAAGGGTGGGCGGGTGGGAAAAGAAAACAACTGAAGATTAAACTCAAGGATGAAGAGGCTCGAGTCAAACTTGACGAGAAATGCACCGGATGAGAAGAGCTGAGGAACAACGAACGGAAAACCAACTGCGCGATCCTAAGGAAAAAATTTGAAGGGGAAGAGAAGTAATTCAAAACACGTACGTCAACATTCCTTACCAGAGCGACGAAGGGGCTGAGAAGTAAAAAGAATTCATACTCTCCGGTATATATAATCCTAAGACTCAAAATAGTTTTCTTCTAGACTCAACAACGGCCAACAATCAAGGGGGCTCCTATGGTCGGTCGAGGCTCTGATACCAACTTTGTCACGCCCAATATGCGACCCTATCCAAAAGGAACTCGAAGGTCCCACCAAGGATAGACCCGCATATTGAAACGCTTTTGCAAGGTGGATATCATTACATCAACATTACATAATAGATGGGGATACATACATAAGGCATACAATGCCACTCGAATACATCATCACAATACACAAGAGCATCATGCGACTACGGATGAAACACAAACAGAAACTCAAACGACATCCACCCTGATAGCCCAGGCTGCCGACCTGGAACCTATCCCCCGATCGAAGAAGAAGCAGAAGAGGAACTCCAAAACAAGCAAGCATCACTCTCGCGTCATGATCATCGCCTAACCTGTACCTGCAACTAGTGTTGTAGTAATCTGTGAGCCACAAGGACTCAGCAATCCCATTACCATGGGTATCAAGACTAGCAAAGCTTAATAGGAAAGGAAGGGGCAAAGTGGTGAGGCTGCAGCAGCGACTAAGCATATATGGTGGCTAACATACGCAAATAAGAGCGAGAAGAGAAGCAAAGGAACAGTCCTCAACTAGCAATGATCAAGAAGTGATCTTGAACTCCTACTTATGTCAAACATAACCCAAAGACTGTTTTCACTTCCCGGACTCCGCCGAAAAGAGACCATCACGGCTACACATGGTTGATGCATTTTAATTCGGATCTGGTGTCAAGTTATCTACAACCGGACATTAACAAATTCCCATCTGCCTATAACTGCAGGCACGGCTTTCGAAAGATTATACCCTGTAGGGGTGTCCCAACTTAGCCCATGATAAGCTATCGCGATAAATGAAGGATATACCTTCTCCCAGGAAGACCCGATCAGACTCGGAATCCCGGTTTACAAGACATTTTGACAATGGTAAAACAAGACCAGCAAAACCGCCCGACGCGCCGACAATCCCGATAGGAGCTGCACATATCTTGTTCTCAGGGCAACACCGGATAGGTCAGCCTACGAGTAAAAACAACCCTCGAGTTGCCCCGAGGTGGCCCCGCAGTCTGCCCGGTTCGGACCAACACTTAGACAAGCACTGGCCCGGGGGGGCTAAAATAAAGATGACCCTTGGGTTAATTACTCCCAAGGGAAATGTAGGTGGTGGTGAGGCAAATGGTAAAACCAAGCTTGGGCCTTGCTGGAGGAGTTTTATTCAAAGCAAACTGTCAAGGGGGTCCCATAAATCACCCAGCCGCGTAAGGAACGCAAAATCCGGGAACATAACACCGGTATGACGGAAACTAGGGTGGCAAGAGTGGAACAAAACACCAGGCATAAGGCCGAGCCTTCCACCCTTTACCAAGTATATAGATGCATTAATAATATAAGAGATATTGTGATATCCCAACCAAAATCCTGTCCACCATGGATTAATCTTCTACTTCACCTGCAACTAGCAACGCTATAAGAGGGGCTGAGCAAAGCGGTAACATATCCAAGCAACGGTTTGCATAGGAAAGGTGTCAAAGGTTAGAGGTTCATGGCAATATGGGAGGCTTGATGAGCAAAACATAGGTAACGCGGCATAGCGATAGAACGAAGCAACTAGCATAGCAATGATAGTAGTGAGATCCAGGGTAGCGGTCATCTTGCCTGAAATCCCGCTAGGAAGAAGAACGAGTCCATGAAGAAGACGAACAGAGGAAGCCGAACCAAGCGTAGACGAACGAATCCTCACGATCGCAACGAAATAGGAAACTATCGAGAAGAAACACACAACATGGTAAACACACCACACATGAACAAGGCATGATGCACAACAAGCATGATGCATGACAAGGCTACATGAAGCTACTCATGGCAATAGATGATGCAAACAAGAGCAACACATCAAGGCAAGTTTAAATGAGGCCGGGAACAACATGTAACAATTCCGGTAAGTCCTCATATGCAAATTCCGAAGTTGGTCCAGATCTGAATAAATCTTATGTTCACGTTGTTAAACAGCAAGTTAAGATGCACAAAGATGATCTACACGAGATTCTAGTCAAGTTACATATAAAGTTCATTTAATTCGGAGTTACGGCCTAGAAGATATGGGCAAAACAAGTTAAACATGGCATTGATGCGAAATGCACCCAAACATCAAGCAAACACCTCAAAACATGGATGCAACATCATAATATGAAACTACATGTGATTCTAAGCAAGTTTCATATAGATCACACTCAAAACGGAGCAACGGTTCAACACACACACTCTATACAAGTTATAGCAACAATCTGTCCAAAACAACAACTAGGCATATTGCAAGCATCAAAACAATAAGCGACAACATCTCAACATGTAAACAAAATACATGGGCATGATGTACAGGTAAAGCATAACAAAACATGAACACTGAGCTATCTCCAGAAATCACTAGAACATGCTCAAACACACATGGCAAGGTTGCAAATAATAACAATTCAGACTTTGCAGAAAATAACATCAGGTTGCAATGTTTAGAGCTATCAAAAAACATGTTACAGGAACTTATCATGGCAAACAAAGGCATGGCATGATTCTACTCAAAGCATAGATCAAAAGTCCCTTAGTGACCATGAGCCAAAAAGGACGAGAAGATATGATGGCACCCATGTAAACATAGCAAGTTTCGTTAACAGATTCAAACATGGCAGAAACAACGATACGAAGGCATGTAGATGAGCTTGTGCAACTCACTACAGAGAAAAACATGGCATGGCAAGGCAACCAACAGTAAGAAGTCATGTTTATGAAGCTAAGAAAGGCAAGAACAAGTTCATAGCATGCAAGGATCAACTACGACAACCTTGGCAAAATTGAATAACATGTAAACAATCTGCCACGAAACATTTTAAAGCAAAAGTAGAGCACAAAAATGACATGCTAGTCTACTACATAATTTCAACCAGGGGCATTAATGGATAGAGCATAACCATATGTTCAAAACATCCTTACTGAAGTATCTCAAAATATGCATGGATCTATCTGTAGCATCATGTTTACATGGCATCAAAATAACAGCAGAACAGGGACTAAAATCAGCAACATCATGATGCATAGTTTGCATGCTTGTGCTATTCACCACATTGATCACAAAAATACATGGTAAGCACTTATGTAAAGAAGACATATCATCGATCAAAACACATGTAGACATCAACCTCATAGGATGCACACATCAATCATGGCAAAAATGAGAAATGAGCTCGTTCTGTTAACAGACAGCAGACAACATCATGAAGCACTTTTTCAACGATGATTCAGGCATCAAGATGAACTCAAATGAACATGGTGCAATGGAATGAAATGATGTACTCATTGAGGCGAACAATTTGACATATTATACGCACAAAACGAAGCTAGGGATGCAGAGATATGATGCGATGAACATGGCATGATTATGCAAAATATTTCGGGGACTTAGTGGAAAAAATGGACCTCGAGGGGAAAAAGTCAACCGCGGTGAGGATTTCGCCGGAATCTCGCCGGAGAACGGCCAGAGGTGAAGGAGAGGGTGCCGGAGACATCGGGGTCGTCGGATCCGGTCACTCCTCGACCGAATCTGGCCGGAGAAGGAGCGGGGACGAGGAGCCGAGGAGGAGGCGGAGAACTCTGGCCGGCGGCGGGGATCCGCGGCGGTGGACGGTTGCGCGGGTCGGCGGCCGGAGATGGCGCGGCCGGAGGCGGTGGACGGGCGGCCGACTGTGGAGGGACGCCGGCGCGGGGCAGAGGGAGCGGGCGAGCGGC
>NC_057801.1:329825643-329836050 GCF_018294505.1 Triticum aestivum
CGGGCCGCGCCTGGGGCCGGCGGGCCGCGGCGGCGAGGAGAGACGGCGACGACACGTGGCAGGCGGAGATTGGGCGCGGGGCGGCGGCGCGGACATGTTCGGACGATATGGACATGTCCGGCGGCGGGAAGAGGACGAAAGCTAGGGTTTCGGGGGGATTGGACCGCGAATTTCGGGGAGAACACATATTTATAGATAGAGGGAGCTAGGAAAGTCCAAATGAGGAGCGGTTTTCGGCCACGCGATCGTGATCGAACGACCGAGAGCATGGAGGGGAGTTAGATCGGTTTTGGTCCAATTTGGAAGGGTGTTGGGCTGCAAGACGAAAGAGGCTTTACGGGCTACGCGGTTAACCGTTGGAGTATCAAACGACCTCCAAATGGCACAAAACTTGACAGGCGGACTACCGGTGCTATACCAAGGCCGCTTGGCAAACCTCAGGCCATTCGAGAAAGTTTAACACCCGCACACGGAAACAAAGTCTGAGAGGGGTGACGGGCGCGCGCGAGAGGTCTGGACTCCGAACGGGCAACGGAGAGAACCGGGAGAACCCGAACGGATGCAAGTTTTGAAAAACATGCGGGTGAAATGCAGATGATGACATGGCAAAATGCAACAAGCAAGCAAATGACATGGCAACGACAGCGAATAACCGGCGGACACCTGGCGCATCGAATCCGGGGCGTTACATGGCCCCTCGTGAGGGTCTTGAGCTTAAGATGATGAAGCTGGGCTGCACTGGGCCCCCACTTGAGCCACGCTGCAGGCCGTAGACAGGCAAGTCTGGGGACCCCCGTTCCCAGAACACCGACAAAAGGTGTTGTGCTTATACTAAGAAAGTGAACGTAGGCGCCGGCTGTTGGATAATAGTACATGATTCTCGGCGGCGTATGGGTATCATTGTCATACTTGATAGCTAAGGGTCGTCGATGGTGCTCGTGTTGCGGTTGTGTTTGGGCCGGCTATAACCGTTGCTGAAGCGGCTCCGGTGCTTCGGTTGCCGCGCCTGCCGACATACAAGAAAGCTCATCTATGGTAAGTGAACAATTGCATGACAAATAAGAGAAAAACTGAAGAAGTACAAATCGAAATAACCTGATGAGGCTGCGGTGTCGGTAAAGCAGGGCCGGTGGAGCTGAATATGGCGTTCGTGGAGCGGGTCCAGTGCAGTGGATGAAGGCTTCGGCGGGCGTGGTGTACAGTGCTTTTGGTGAGGCGGATATGTTGCGGCGGACGAGGGCTTGTATGAAGGGCCAGCGATGGGGTGGACAAGGGAGTCAGTGAAGGGCCCACACTATGGTGAAGTGGTGACTTAGCAGTTGGGGGTCCCAAGATGCGGAAGGTCGATCCGGCAGGGTGTAAGGTCCACCGCTGTGGCGGAGGAGTAGATTCGGCGGCTTGCCGTGGTTTGGGGGTCGGGGTGGGGAAGGGGAGGGGCTCTGGGGAAGAATGTTGGGGGCAAAGAGGGGAAACAATGGAGTTACCAAAGCAGCCCTTTTCCGTTCATGTGGCATGGGTAAAATAGGAATATCGCAGGGCTAAAATTTCGGGCGCAAGATATTTTAATGTGAGCGGAATGTTTGAAAGCTTTTGGCGCTTGAAATGGTATTCTGCTCTTGTACGACCGACTATGATATCATGGACGAGAATTTGTTTGTTTTGCACGCGAAAAGTGCAAGTTTTGAAAATCAATGTCTCCAACTCGAAACTTAGATTGTCCATTCAATTCAAATATGGATCATTGAGCTAGTACAAGCAAATACCATCATACGGTCCAATTCAAATGAAATTCCAAATGTGTTTATCCTAAATATGATGACAAAAGCAAAAATGTGTATGTCTATGAATAAAGTGGATGATTATAAAGTTTGAACATGCTCGTATGTGTATATCTCTAGGTTTGATATATGAATTTGAAATCACAAAATCCCGGCTTAAAAAATGTACCTCCAATTAAATGAATTACAAAAGCTAATGTTGGAGTCGAATTCCAAAATTCCAATCTTAGGTTTGTAATTCTGGTACATCAAGGTATATCACGCATGTTCAAAAGTATCGTTATCTGATAGTCCAAACTGTGAAATAAATTGGTCAACCATGAGTGCACACACTGGTGACCATATATATCTCAATTACGCTAAAGTCCCTCAAATATAGAAACCTCACTCTTTATCTGAAGCCACCCCCCCGGTCGCCCCCCCCCACACACACACACAAGTCGTTCTCTCCCATAGACACGAACACAAGAGTACATTAACACCCCTCTCTCTTCTAAAGTCCGGACCCCAATATAGGTCTCTATCAATTTATCTCTCAGGCATGCACACATCTCTTCCCAAGCACACACTACGTAGAGTGTATCTTTCCCATACACACAAAATGTCGCCCCCAAACGTCTATCTCCCTAGTTATGTGGTTCTCGCCCACTCACCTCGCACACCACCCCCACTGCAAACAAGCACACTTTGTCTCCTTGTGCACCACTCTCCTCTTTCTATCTCTCCCACATGTGGACCCGCCCCAACTCCTTCCCTGTATACATATATGCCGTGACTCTTTCCATGGCTCCCTAATGTATTATCGTTCTCAATCTTGCACGTTGTTCTCTACACCATCTACTCTAGATCTCTCATGAAGTCCCTATCACACACACGATGACTCGCTTCCATTGCGTCTCCGTACATAGGCCAATTTCGAACAACATCAACATTGTCTCCCTATCTATACGCCATTTATGGACACAAACGACCCGTATCTCCCAATCTCTTCCACTCCCTCTCTCTCTCTCTATCTCTCTCTCTCTCTCTCCGTCACTAGCTCTCTCTCTCTCTCTCTCTCTCTCTCGCTCGCTCTCACACACCTCCCCCACACACACTCGATGTCTCTTCCAAATAGTCTGCTCCCTCCGCCCGCACCCATGCTATCCCGCTACTACACATGTCACACCATTCCACCTTCCCTTATACTAGGTTTACATCATTAGTGGTCTCTCTACTCCACATACACACACTCCCTCTCACACACAAACACGCGCACAAACACACAGACACGCACAAAGACCCATTTATCTGGATCCTCATCTCTACCCATGTTCGCATGTGTATCTCACAAACTCACTCTCTGATTATGTATATGTGTCTCCATGTTACACAAGACAAAGCCCCATTTACATGTCTCTCTCTATCCTCCACACACATAGACACAAAGAATCTCTTATCATTGCCTCAGTCTCTAGACATATCACACACACACACTGTTTCTCTTTCTCTCTCTCTCTCTTTCTCTCTCTCGCAAACACGCTAAACAAGGGTTTCCCCGTGAATAACTTACCATCTATTCATCAACAGTCATGGCAGTAAGGTGAACACAAGACGTAAAAAAGAATAAATCTACACGTGCTTAGACCACCTAGTATGACTACTAGGACTAGAGCAAGCCGAATGCGCCGCCGTCACCCCCTCCTTATCAGCGAGGGGAAGACCTTTGTTTTGCACAATCGAGAAGTCATTGTGCTAAGGCCCCACATGTTGAGGCTTTGAATAGAATGTAGATCCTAGTTTACGGAAACAAGTGTCGATAATACGTTTGTATCTCCATACTTATATTTCTTCTCTTCTAAAAAACCGAGTTGGTGATGATGGTACGCATGCCATCTTGCAATATAGACCATCCGATCTATATCTGACAAATGGAAATTAAACTAAAAGATACCCGCACCTCTCTCTACATTTGCAGACATGGTCTTCCCTCGTTCATCCTTATCTCCAACAACCTCATTGTTGAGCAATTAAAAAAGGAAGCCTCTGGAACAAACTGGCCTGGTGGCCGCTGCCGGCGTCGTCCATCCCCATGCCTCCGCTTAGTACGACCACCAATCACCACCACGCCCCACTCCTCTTCACCTTATCTCCTATTTCTCGAGATATCATTAGTTTTTGCACATGGGATTACTCCCGCATGGGTCAATCAGAACAAGTGTTTTATAAAAAACCGCATCTTGATGTTCTGTGCAATGCACGAACATCTTGCTAGTACTCCTACAGAAGACTAAGTTGGGGGATGATGGTGTGTCTGTCATCCGTCATTTCTAACCAGTAGATCTACATCTAATGACTGTGAAGTAAGTTATTGCCTTTTCTCACCAACATCCCACTTCTCTACCAATTTGCAGAAAAACCCATAATTAGTATCTTAAAACCAAACACATCCCTCCCTCACCTCACCAAAGTAGCCCAAGGAATATATTCTGATTGAAACATAATATATCTCTGGTGATATATGTATATCAAAATTAGAGTGTTTTGTATCAAGTTTGTGAATAAGTATTATTATAATTATGATCCATTGCAACGCACATGAACATTGCTAGTATTTCCATCCATGCAAAAAAATTCCTAGTATTTCCATACTTTCGAGTTTTCCATCAAGATATTAGTCACTCATGGTTGATATTTACTTTCAATCACGTACACATATGCACTATGTAACTAGCCTTGCTTATTGGCTTCCAAAGCTTAACTTTCACTCCTACTTACAATATGTAGAGTATTTAACAAAGAACTACCACTTTCAACCAGCCCTAGGAACAAACTATTGTACAAAAAATAGCAAAAACATACCCAAAATTTCTTAATCCACACCAAAAACTACTATCTAGTGCCGATTAGGCTTGTTTAAACCCGTTTATGACAGGGTTGGCCCAGACGTCTGTGCTGACGAGGCTGCTTAAACCAACACATTTTGTTTGACTGTTGACACGAGGGACACACATTTGACCTTCTAACCTGTTATTCCACCTCAAATCATTTTTTTTCCTGAACATTACGTCAAACAGTACTGATGTGTGTTCATCGGTGGCGCCGGTGATGAGCGAGTTGGCTGCCACTCTGCTGGATGGGCCGGACGTTGCGCTGTCCTCCACACGGGTCGGCAGGCTGGCCCGAGCATGACTCACGAATGAACAAGCCGCCACGCTGGCCTTCGCTCGAGCCAGATGGCTTCCCTTAGCGCGGTGCGAGCGAGCAAGCAGCCGCGCCGCCGTGCCAATCTAGCTAGCAAACATTGCAGCCAAGCACCTAGACGGAGCTATCTTGGCTAGCTAGCGGCCGCAAGCGTCGGAGGGAGCTGGCATCCGGGCTGCCGCAAGATGGGCTCCGCATCGCCGGCAGTTTTGACCTCGCCTTCTGCTGGTGGGGGGAGTTGCATCCCATGGCCGAGGATGACTAGGTGGATGGGCCGGAGGTAGGAGGTCACTCGGGGATTTTTGTGCAGACAGACATGCGTCGGAGGGAGTTGCATCCCACAAGTCATAACACCTACTTCCCTATCGAATAGAAGGCGTTGACTTAAGGGGGCAACATGGGTTGAAACGTGCCGATAACGGCACTTTGTAGAGTAGTTGTTTCTTGGTAGGGCTGGTTGGTAAGGGCATGTACAATGATTGATAAGGTAGTCTTATCTTAAGTCTGCCACGTATGCAAGTGGTAGTAGTTTCTTGGCATTATTAGTAGTTTCTTGTAAGGAACAATGTACTACTAGCGACAAAAGGCGATTCTAGGTTGCGTTGTAATCCAACGAGTACTACTAGTGGTCGCGCGAGTGTATACCTCGTTTTGTGGGTTCGATCCCGGCCGAACGCGTGACGACCTTTTTTTAAATAGTAACTTTGCTCCAAACCAATATTGTACATGGGTAGTTTGAGTTTTGAAGTCAAACAGACATGCGGCACCACAATCTGGGTGCACTGGATAGCCTAGCCACATGAATGGCTAGCCGTCATCTCATGGCTCGCGTGCTCGTCCTAGCCGCACCTCGCTTGTAGCTTCCTCATCAACTAGTAGCATATTTAAACTAGCGCCTCCCAATTAAGCCCGAGGAGCCGGAAACGCCTTGCGGGGCATTGGGAACTGTGCAATATGGCTCTGTACATAAAGTGCTACTAGTACTCTACTACTCTGTAGCTTGTGGCGTTGCACGCATGGACTTCACTCCACTATCGGCTCTATAAAAGAAATTTCTCTTGACGTTATTGTTTTTTTTTGAAACGGAGGCAAAAGCTTTCCCTCATCTTATTCATCAAGAAGGAACTACTAACAAAGTTCGACGAGATCCATTACACCTCCACAAATGGAAGAGAAAAGCCTAGTCTCGCTGTATCAAATAACTCAAATGTTCTGCCCCCGCAGTAACCGTCGCTGATAAATAGGCTGCTAGTGTGGGCGTGAGGGAGTGGCTGAGTAGGCCAGCTACACTCTTGAATAGAGCACCGAGAGTACCCACTACGCAGGTGTACTTTCCCTGCATTGATAGTACAGTGATGGTTCTAGAGAACAGTAGTACCCTCCACTTCCAACTATAGCTCCTTGGCCCTGAGATTCAAGAGTTCAAAACTGGTGCACTATACTAGAAGTACAGTACATCGCACTACTAGTTGAGAAAGTAGTACTAGTACTGCTACTGTACGAGTACGTATTAAATAATAGCCTCACCCCTTCACTAAGGAATGATCGAGGAGCTACAGTTGGAAGGGACGAGGCCCTGCGATTACTACACTCTTATCTCCTCCTCGTCAGTTCCCCTCCCCCCGAAGAGAAGGCAGTTCATTGCTGCTCCCATGGATTCGCCAGGCGGTTCTACTCCTCCTCGGGGCTGGGAGACCTTGGACGACGATCCTCTGAGAGAAATCGCACACCGCTCCGACATCCCCACCGTGGCAAGACTCGGTGCTTCCTGCACCAACTTTTTCAAGACAGTGCTTAAACAGGCTTGGGAAAAGGCCATGCTTGTTGGAATTCCATGCGTCCTCGAGGAGAAGGTTCTTCTATGGGACAATCCTTCGAACAGTCCACCGCTCCCTGGCCATGGTTGCACGTTTACTCCGCTAGAGTTACCGACGTTGAGAGGTAGTCCGATTTTGTCGGATGAGCAGGTCAGTCATGGAGTTTGATCATGTAGTACTTAGTTTTCCATTTCCATCCCGTAATTTCTCCGCTGTCCACCATCTTATATGTAGGTCTAGGTCGGTGTCAACGAATATTGTCTTACGTACCTCCGGCCGGATACCACCATCATTTTGCACAACATCTACAACAGCCGTTCCCGTAGACCCCTTCTCCACCATTGGAATCGGCCTTCCAGACTGGCTGGGCTTGAATACGTATGATGATGCCTACTTGAGATTGAAGAAGATAGCAATTGCGTACCCGCCGACAAAGCGACACAGCTACGATGTATACTATCTCATATTGGTGTTCGACATAAGGATTTCCATCAATGCAAGAGGCAGTAACGGTAGAGGCTGGTGCATGTTGGCGGCGGCAAATTTGTACCCCTACACGTTCGAAGATGCCATGCGCCATCTAGGACGCATCTTCGCGGTGACAAGCCAGGGGACTTGTTTCATCTGGTTGCCATCCTATG
Source organism: Triticum aestivum (assembly GCF_018294505.1). Classification (NCBI taxonomy): domain Eukaryota; kingdom Viridiplantae; phylum Streptophyta; class Magnoliopsida; order Poales; family Poaceae; genus Triticum; species Triticum aestivum. The sequence continues at coordinate 329,833,063 of NC_057801.1, forward strand.
GTACGGGAGATTACAAACGGAATGCACAAACCATCATTTGCATCCCTAACGGTACTACATTATTTTGCAGGAACCAGTCATCCCCCGATCAAAATAGGATCGCGGATCCTGGATGTGCATTTGCATCCGCGATTCGGTCTAACCTGGAACCTTGTAGCTGACTTTGGCATATTGGGATCGACTACCTTAGCAGTCGTTACCCATGGTACCACTGATGTGCAACATGATCACACAATCTACCATGATCGGACCATCACCATCTACCCAGCTATTCCATTTAGTATTATATTTTTAACCCTCTCGCCTTCTCTTTCGTTGTTGTACTACTTACTAGTACTAGTAGGAGTACTTTTTACCTTGGAGGACGCGTATAGCTAGCTAGGCCCTTATAGACTTGAACCCAGTAGCTGCCACCACTTTTGTTTTTCCATGTCTTACTATCTCATCCATTTAGCCAAGAGTGGCTATATATAATAAGCCAGTTATTTTACTTCCTCTGTACCGGAGTAGTACTATTTACTGCATAGTATTACTGACCGCCATATTTGAGCACAACATTATTATGCATGGACCTTGACTATGTACGTCACCATGTGTCCAGATTTGAGATGCCGTGTGTACCAGATGAACGGCGCCGAGTTCGACCCCCGAGATGCTACATGGGTGTCGAGGAACACTCTTGGCGAGTACTCACTTTTCATTGGGGATAACTCCCCCATTGTGAATCGGATCCCACCTTCCATTCACGACACCAAGGCCTGCCATTCATGAAGCATGGTTGTGTCATCAGTGCGCACTGTCGGATGAACGACATGATGGGACACACTATCCCTGATTTATGCTGCTTCAGCTTGGAGGAGTCTCCATCATGTGGAACCGGACTAGAAAGCTGCGATAATGATTCTCGTTGCCCACCGCTATGGATCATGCCATCCATGATGAACACTTGGGACTGGAATCTGGAGGAGGACATGTAGCCCATCTATAACGTGTAAGTGGAGTATAGTAAATTGTGAACGGTAGCACTGTGAATATACGTAGACTAGTCGTGCACAAATTTATCACATGAATAGTAGATGAACTTGTGTGGCATACTCGCATTTGTCCTTTAGAATTTATTACTAGTAAATGTGTTATGTGTACGTGCAACTTGTGTGGTTGTTGCACGGGATCCAACACGCTCTTCGAGAAAAAAGGTGGCACAACTTTGGATATAGATGACATGGTGGAATCATACAGTAGCATCATTCACTATAGTTGTAGTATACTCCTACTAGGACGAAAACTCCTATAAAACCTTGCGCTTGGGTCTTTGCCTCTTTGGGAGCTTCATAAGTTCGTACTCGTGTGAACCTTGCACTTGGCTCTTCGCCTCTTCGGAAGGTCCAACAATGATGATACTACAGTATCCTTCTGGCAATCTCACACCGATTGAACTACTGCACGTCCACCGCGAGGGCGAGGGCGAGGGAGAGGGAGAGGGAGAGGGTGCTGTAGTCAAAACCCTCTCCTCGTCCTGTGAGCCACCACGTTCGTGGGCAAGGGAGAGGCGTAGTAAGCAAGCTTCTCCTCGTTCAGCAAGTTGACGGGACACATCAAAGCAGTACTAGTAATAGTCCATACTACATCCTTTCTGGTTAATATGGCTTAATTTGAAACAAGAAAAATACATTGTTGGTCAACGTATGTAACAATACGCCCTTTACGGTCACTATATATAGTTTTGCGGTGATTATACGATCAATAGCTCATCGTAGAGCACCATATTGCACCCTACTGACCGGCCACATAGTCGATGTGGCACTTTGTTTACTGGTTAAATTGTGACCTAGTTTCTCGGTCCCACCTGTCAGTTGGCAGAGCTAAGAAATCAGTTAAACAAAACTTTACGCAGGCGTGACAGGATTCCAACCCTTGCGCGCGAACCACCCTGGCTGTGTATGTGAGTGCATGCACGTGTACTCCCTCGGTCTTCCAACAAAGAGTGTACATCGGCTAAAAAACAAAGAGTGTACATCTACACTTCCAATGCATTTATCCTTTAATCTAAATCGACATTGATTGACTAATGCACCAACTTGTGCTCTAGGTATAGGCTATATGTCTATCCTTAATTACAGCATGCAATAATCTTTATTTAATCTTCTTCTCTCAATGGTCGCATGCACACATAAGTCTGCTACTTTTGGGTGTTAATTATGCCCTGGTCAATGTGTAAATCTCTAAATGTACAGTCTTTCATGGACGTAGGGAGTAGGTTGAGCACTTGAGCGTGAGTGTGTGTGTTGCATCGTGTGTTGTGTGCCACATGGGTGCGTGAGTGTTGCTTGCGTCCATGTGTACGTGTGAGTGTTGCATGTTGCATGCATGCATGTATGCATGAGGCTTTTACTCCCTCCCATTTGCATGTTCATTTCAAGCTTCCTTTGTTCCCTCCATATGGTGATACTCCCTCTGTTCCCTAATATGGAGTAAAAGCCTCCCTCTGTTCCCAAATATGGAGTATTTGTCTTTTTAGAGATTTCAACAAGTGACTACGTACGGAGCAAAATGAGTGAAGTGAGTGTAGAGGCATAGGGATACTGTAGATAGGAAGTCTTGGCGATCCATTATTCCCCATCTCAGTTAGAGAGAACTATTCAACTAGTCTTCGCAGTGAAGTGACAATACACATTGCAGCAGATGGGACACTTAATTAATAAGCTGAACCAGCGTGTTGGTGTGACTAAATCAGCCTTACCCAGTACTGCCATCATGTTTGCTAGTAGAGCACGCTTCCGCAAATACGCCTACGCACCTCTCTGCTCCATTAACTAACATATATGGGCCCTCTTGAGGTAGACCCACATGTCATCGGTGTAACTATTTACACTCCGAAGGACGGTATATCCTAGTAGTAGTACTAGTAGAATTGACATTTAATGCACTTTCTTCCCCATCTTTCACTCTTCTTCCTCCTTTCTTCTTCTTCCTCTCTCTTCCCCATCA